>NC_045426.1:478558150-478862983 GCF_902635505.1 Sarcophilus harrisii
ATATTTAAAAATCACATATGCACACACAAAAAAATAGAATTACTGTACTTTCACAGATTGTGTTCATAACTTCTTATAGTCCCTGAACCAAGTTTGACAATGAGATTTCAAGATTTTTATTAATCTAGTCCTCAGATAAGATATACTTTTCAACCCCAGGACTTTAAAAAAAATAAAACCTTTATGGTTTATTAGGACTTGCCAAAGCCTATACAAGCTTTAGGAACACAGAATGACTCTACATTCAGATAAGGTCCACAATTAGGACTTTAGGTATATATTAAATAATGCTCTAAAATGCTTATTGATTTTTAACATTACTTTATATCCAATTAAGTTGATGGTAGTACATTAACCATGTAGAAAGACACATTTCTAAAGCTATGAGGAACCAAGTATGCCAAGTAATTGTAATGAAATGACTGGTCCATTGTCTAACAGTTTTCATCTTTCTTTCTTATTACTAGGGCCTAAGGCAGGAAGCAGAGAGGATAGTGTCTATTATTCATCAGTTAATGAATAATTACTGAATAAATGTTCAGCGAAAACATGACACTATATTAAGTACTATATATTATTAGACAAGTATCTAGTATACTAATTGTTCAAAAAATATAAAGATTCATTTATTATCTTCAATTATTTTACAGCCTAAGTAAAGGGCAAAAATAAACAGGGATGTCTGGATGTGCCTTACAGAGTGAAGAAAAAGCTGATGTGTCAGGTTCATTAAAAGTTCTGCAATACAAGTGAACTTTTTACTTTTGGTTAAAGGTTAAAGATAATTTTATAAGATTACAGATAAAGAGGAAAAGTTATTATGATGTTACATAAATGGATATTTGACTACATATACTAACTGTGTAATAAAAATAATGGGAAAACTTTTAAAATCAATATATGCAGTATATAAAATAATCTCCATGCAAAGTCTGTGTTATTGCAAATGTATGAGATACTTCTACTTGAGGAAAAAATGAATATCCGCTTCCATTTGCATTTATAAAGGCTACTGACTTCTTTAAATACACAGAGTAATGCCAACAAAGCCATTAAAAATCAATAAATCATGTACTCACGTGCTATAATATGCTTGACAAATGCATTAATTTTTCTAATCCAAAATTCTCTGCAAAGAGAACTGTGTAAATGTTTCATTTTACTTTAATGGTATTCTCCACAGTCAGAATTATGTGCATTATGACTGAGTACAAAATCTCAATGGCACAAAGCTTGATAGGATTTTAAAGAGTCTATGGAGCACAAAGCATTCAGAAGTTGAGCATCTAACTTACTCAAATTTTCAAATTATGAATAGAGTAAAATAGAGATTAGTTATAATGATTTAGAATCCTGCATTTATTTATTTTTTTTAGACAAAAGAGAATAGATGAATTAGGAAGCTTTTGGTGAGAACTGTGTCAGGGAAGGGGAAAGGGATAACATGTGAAGAGTTTCTCTCTTATATCAACCCCAGAAAGCAAAGATGTATATTCCTGGAAAATAATATATATGACAGAACTGACAACACACTATTCATCACTGGGGTGACATTTGGAAAAGTAATAAAAACCTAAATAAGACTCCACTTAAGTTGACATTTGTTCCACCAAGTGCCATCCACTAAAAAGGTCATGAAAGATACACGGATACTATCTATGAAAGTACAAATTCTAGAAGCTAAAGGAAGAAAAAAATCTGCCAAGTGTGAATTGTAGGAAGGCCTAAAAAAGCCAAGAAGTGTGTCTTAGAAGGGTTTGCACAGAAGTATCCCAGATTAAACACCAGCAACAAATAATTTGAACAGTTTGAGTTACTTTTTTGTCTGAATAAAAAACCATATCAACCCAGTACCAATCTTTCAGCAAGAGATCCTCTGCCCCCCTGTCTGACCCTTGACTTCAATTCTCTTTCTTTGTTTCATAATCCTATCTTAAATTCATGCTGGTAGCTACTACTGTTGCTTTTATGGATGTGATCTGGAATCTTCTATAGTTTAGAATATTTTCCTTCTTGTTTTCTTCTTGGTTAACAAAATATTTGGGCAAAACTAAGCCAAACAAATCTGACCTTTTCTCTAGGAGTTCCTAACATCACTAAGTATGTATAAAATTAAAATAATATTTTTCTCAAGGGGAACAAGGTAGCTCCTAATCAAGGAAATAAGAGGATAATATTACATTATTATTTAGGGCACTTTAAATTAGGGGGTAAAAATTAGAGTAACTTATCAATTATCATGTTCAAACTAAGGGAAAAAACTCAAAGAAAAAGAAGAAAAGAATGTTACTTTGAATTATGGATTTGTGTTTTCATGATGATCTATATGTTGTATCTTATGTTAATGTTTAAAGGGGGAATTATAATGTCTATGAATAATAATCTAGGGGAAGATTTAATTTAAAAAATTCCTTATCAGATATTATAGAAATCTTTAAAAAGTCATATTCTATGATCATGATCTTATAATTAAGAAAATGTTCTTCAAGACATAATTCTTGTTCTAGATTACATAATCCTACTAACTTATTTTAGAATCTTTTCAATAATGTAAATTATATTTAAATTCAAATATTTATCCATAGTTAGCTAGCTACAAACAATTAACCTCCCCCAAAAAAACACAACCTAAGTTACAGAGAAGTGATTAATGGTAAATACTAATTTACTCTGATATGCTCAGAGTATGAAACCATAAATTTTAAATGCTTTTCCCAAAGAATTTGAGGATAAAAACATTTACATATTTTCTTAGAAGCACAGGCTTTTTATTACTTCACTCAATATTCCCTCATGGCAAAGAAGTAGCTACTTCAAAGATTTATTTGATAATGGAATGGAATGCTTGATTTCCCCCTGTTAAATATAATTTATACTGATTTTTATTATACAGTATACTATATTTTAAGATATAATTGGCTAATTATTGAAATTTAAAATCATTATTATTTCATAGATTAAATTAAGAAATTAAAATTGAGTAAAGTGGTCCTAATTATTTGAAAGGGAATTATTCTAAATAATGGCTCTACATCTTCTGGTTAACATAACTAGCATTTGAAAACCAAAGCCTAAAACTTCTACTTACCTGCCTATCTACTTCCGGAAGCAAAAGCAGGAGGTACTGTTGAAAATGTTGAGGTAAGGAAGCAAAAGTGTGTTTGTTTATTAACGCCCTCAGGTTAGTGTTCACAAGAATAGATCCTGGTGTCTCTATGTCAATATCCTCAGCTTTGGTCCATTTCAAGTGTCCTGTGGTAAACAAGCAAGAAGTAAAACTTTACTGACGATAGAAATGTGTGGGCTAAATTATATATCATTTTGGCAAGACAGTTAAATTTCAATCCCTATTTAAAATGTTGACATTTAAAAAGGTAAATTTTAATAGCTTCTTCCTTTATGTCTACCTTACTTTGACTTTTTTCATTTGTACCATCTTAAAATAAGAATCACATACACTTTTAATTCAAATTAGCATCTTGGACTATATAAATAAATATTTTCCACATTTCATTAACTTATCAAATTGCTATTCTGCTGGAGCAACTAGATACAGCACCAGTCCCAGGATCAGGACCACTTAAGCTCAAATTTGACCTCGGACACTTACTAGCTGTGTGACCTTGGGCACATCACTTATTTCCCCCCTCCTCCCAATTTTTTTTAATACTGTATTACCACAGCTAAGTAAGCCCCAAGTAGCTTTGAAATACTTTGGAGTCATGAAAGCAGGAGTCTAAGTATGGTAGACTACTAAATGGAAACCCTTTTATAAAACACCGTATAGGAAACTCAATTCTAAAATATTTGCCATAGATTAGTAGAAAATCCCCTAGAAAAACATTCCATTGCAAAACACTTAATATTATTTGTTAGTAGAAAGACAATGTATCAAAAATCCTTTTATAAAAAAAGAATAAATTCCACTGACAAGGTCAAATTAGTATGGTTTCCTATATTCTTCTGAATATCTGAAGCTTCTCTGTTTACCTCTATGATCTACATAACATCTCAGAGGAAGAGCCACAGTTCAATGTTTATTCTTTCTCTATATTTTTAATTATTCTATATTATTCCATCTTTATCCAATAGCAAAATATCTCATAGAAAAATCAACATCTCTTTTATCAGATTACTATAATGATATTATAAAATAAAAATCATTACTCAGTTCAGAAATAAATTAATTTCCCAAACGATACAAAGATATTTAGAATTTTTAAACTTCAGAAAATCTTGTCTTAACCTATAAATAATTAGCATGGTTTTACCAAATAGGAAAGGATAAAAGATCTAAGTTAGACTCTAAAGAGAATATGGAAAAGGCTAAGAATTAAGATGGCATTCCTCCCAGGATTCATTCATTCATTCATTTGACAATCTCATATTAAGTGTCTGGGGCTATGTGGATTAAAATGAATAGGATCTACATAAAGAAGGGAAAGGGACCTGTATGTGCACGAATGTTTGTGGCAGCCCTCTTTGTAGTGGCTAGAAATTGGAAACTGAGTGGATGCCCATCAGTTGGAGAATGGCTGAATAAATTGTGGTATATGGTATCATTTCAAGAAATCTGACCCTGTTCTGGGCATTAAGAAATAAAGACCAGAACAATAATTTCAACAATTTAGGGAAGTCATCTAAGAAACTCCCTAAATTGTTAAAGAGGAATGTCTTTATAACTTTTCTACAACTTAAATTTATTTATTATGTACAGGATTCCATAAGGGGGGAAAGTATACAATACAATTACATTTCTCAAAACCCAGTTTAGAAAAGATACCAAGACACATATGATCAGTGTATTAGGCCTCCAAAGCAATGTATTCTGATAATTTTGAGACCAAATCAGAAAATGCTATACTTTGAAACTGAAGCAAGTCAATAATCAAATCAGTAGGGATGAAAACAAAGTCTGCCTGGTAACCTGCCCTAAGAGTATTTGAAAATGAACCCCTGCTATTGCTATCAGGCACCCTGAATCCCAGAAAGAGGCTTAGCAGTGTCCCTAAAAAAAGGAGAAATCAAAAAATTTTTTCGAGGAAAGGAAACCAAAGATCTTTTTATGCAGGTTGAATTTCATTTTAAGCACATAATTAGTTCAACTGGTAGTTTTCAAAGCTATCTATATTATGTGTCATTCTTTGGGGCTTTCCTTCTGTTTTCAATCTATTTAAATTTAACCAATATAAATGGTCATCTTAAAAATTCAATTTGTTTTCATAAGTGTACTAGTGACACAACTTAGTGGCTGATATTTTGAATGATATGTAAGAATCTATTTCATGTAAATATAGTGCTTATCCAAGAGAAAGATAGCACAATGTAGGGGAAAAGATGGATGGATTTGTAGTCAGAGATTCAAGGGTCAAACCAAATTTGTCACTTACTATTTATGTGATCTTGGATAAGCCAACTCATTCTCTAGGACTCAATTTCCTCATGAAGAAGATGAACAGGTTATATAAGAGGACTCCTAAGGTCCTCTTCCAACTTCCACTTTAAACTTATGAAACCACATTATCCTATTCATAATATCAAAAAAGTTCATCTTTAGGTTCTACTGTCTCTGCATGTTCTAATAATTTTCAAGCTCCCACGATATACAAAAAAAAGAGATATTTCAGATAAGAGACACAGATATTTAGTCTCCTTAAAAACATATCCACCAATTACAAATAAGTAAATTGACCTTCTAGTTTATGTCAGGATCTAATGATCCTGGTTTCTATGAATAAATTCCTGAGGAATTGATTGCCTAATAGTGAATTGATAAAATCAGTATAAAGTCAACAGAATCATGAAAACCATTTATTCTGTAACACTATTGTAAAAACAAACAACTTTGAAAGAACTTTGATCCAATCAATAGTAAAAGATGGTTCCAGAAGACTGAAGATGAATGTTACTAACTTCTTGACACAATAGTGATAAACTAAATATGCAGAACAAGAATGTTTTTGGACATAGTAAATGTAATTTTTTTGAACTTTGCATATTTGTTACAAAAATTTTTTAAATGCTTGTTAATGAAAAATATAAAAATTTAATTTAGAAAATTAAAAAAAAATCAAATAACTGAGTCCTGGAAGCCAAAGAATAAATGAAATGTAAATGTGAGGAAACTTGCCAGGGCTACTTCTCATATGAGATATCAAGGACAAGAGAAGTCTGTTGATTCCTCTAATATACAACATGTACATACTATAAATAAATATAACATACCTGGATTTGGTCCCATTTCATAAATATTTCACAGGCTTCTTCAGTGTTCTAAGGTCTTAATAAGTTCAAAGTCTCTCTAAAAGAGTACTTTTAATAGATAGTGTATACAGTTTATTGAGTCTCTTTTTGTGTGTGACTATGACTTTTCACTCTCTAAAGTTTTCTTAGATAGTGGTGAGCACATAAACGCTAAAAAATACCTTCTGACTTTGCTTGCTCCAAATGGGCCATCCCATCTCTCACTACTGAATGTTTATTCTTTCTATTACAATTTACTTCTTATAATTCTCAATCATCACCTAGACTCTTTACAATATAAATCATACTACTAACCTACTTTCAAACACCTCTTGCCTTTCTATCTTCACTTTAAATAATACCTTGCTTAGATATTAGGTTGTAATAAATTTTCTCTATTCTGGCCCAATAGACATGCATTTTTAGACCCTGTTGTTGTTGCCTTAATTTGACATCTAGTGCTATATATACACCCCTACCAGACACTGCAACATGACAACTCTGTCAGGCCCCACACTACATACATATATAACTACAATACATATCTCCCAAGTAATCCCCATTTCAACAAATTTGGGAAATGGCCATTTAATTTCTGCTTGAAAACCTTAAAGGAGGAGAACCATAACCTCTCAAAGTAGTCCTTTCATCTTTTTGTCAGTTCTAATTGTTAAGAAGTCATTCAAGACATCAAGCTAAAATTGCTCTCTACAAATCTCAATCCCCATTTTTGGTTCTGCTTTTTTTAGACTACATGAACAACTCTTTTTCCTCTTTCACAAGAGCAATACTTCAAACACAGTTATCATGTCTGTCTTGACTTAACCAAGCTTCATTCAGCATGGAGTAAATGCCTTTCTTTCTCCAGTTTGACTATTGTTGTCTGAACACTCACTTTTCAGTATATAAGTGTCCTTGCTAATGTAATACTAAAAACCAAATTCAATATTTCATGTGTTCCAAACAGGTAAAAATAGCATAGGATTATCCATCTCATTATTATTGAAAGCTATGCTTTCCTTACAGCCTATGATCACACCAGTTCTTTTTAGTTTTGCAGTCCACTAAAACTTCTATTGGCTTTCCTTAGTGCAAGACGGTAAAATATCCCAGCTGTCTTCAGGTTAATTGTTATTAAATATCACCAAGAATACTCCAAAAGTGTTTTCTATTGTATGAATTTCCAGAGTACAGGGCATAAAAACCGTGATTACTGATTGCAAATTTCAATCAATGTGCTATCTAATGTTATAGTTTGATTTTATAAAACAGGCTTGTAGATTCCAATCTGAGATAAGATTCCCTTTTTCCCTAGAATTCCTTTCTAATAATCTGTATAAGGCATTTAACCTTCTCTGGAACATGTGTACATGTTGCTTTCTAGAACTGACATGAAAGCTGACATTCAAGTAAAGGCTCCTACAGCTTTAACTCCTCTATATTGGGAGAAATTACTTAACTTCTCTAGTCCTCAGTTTCTCCATCTCTAAAATTGGGGTGTTAGATGAGATGATTTCTGAGGTCCATTTTCAGCTCTAATTCTATGATCTTATGAACTTTCTAAATTTTCCCCATTAGGAATAGTCATATACAATATCACTCTTCAGTTTTTCTGCTTTAGAGCCAGGTGATGGGAAAGAACTTACATTCCTAAGCAAGCATATTTTGCGGTGTATATATGTGTGTGTCACACACACACATAATTCTTAAGCTCAATTATAACTATATACTTTCTATGTGATTATATAATATATATACTTACATCTATAAACATAAGTATATATTCATATATACTTATATTTAACCATAACAAGAATCTAAATCTAATTATGTTCTCTTTAAAGTGTTTTAAAACAGAAACAACAACCATTACTTTGACTATCTTTTTTATTTGTAAATCTCAAAGATCTTTCTAAAGTTCTCTCTGATTCTTAAAGAAAATCACTTCAATTTTTATATAGGACTAAATTTTAACATCAAGAATAGTTTTAAATAATCCAAAAAGTGGTAAAAAAAATAAAATTCATACTTCTTAATATGAATTCTTTAAATCATATATATTTATTCATTAATTTATCAGAACACTAGTCAGCCAAGATATTAACACACTTTTTTTTTTTTTTTTTTAAGGCTTGGTAGCCTTTTTGTCTTATTAAAATAGTCAGGTCTAATTTTTTTTTTTTAAATAAAGCTGTTCGTTGCAGCTTAGAACTTAGGTACTCAAGAGTTCCACTGACCTCAAATTCTTTGATAGAAATTGCAGGCACATGCCAAAAAAAAAAAAAAAAACCTAGATCCACAGTTGGGGGACCTAGATTTGAATCTCAAATCCACTGGACATACAGAATGCTTATTTGAACAAACACTAGATTTGGAATCAGGAAAACAGACTTGAATGCTGTTTCTCACACTTATAACTTGTGTACAATGGTCTGAAACATAGCTAAGCTTAATAAATATTTTAAAACAAGCAACAAACAAAAAAAGCTCCAATGGACTATAATGACTGTACGTTTGCATTAAGCTCAGCATTACTGTAGTGGGAAGGGGGCCACCAGGTTGCCTAAGGACACAGCAGATTATAACTCTTGTATGAACCAAAGTGGGATTCGGGCCTGTGTAGTCCTTACTCTTCAAGTCTGAGAGAAAAAGGAAGGCCCAGGTTTTGGTTTGTTTGTTTTTGTTTTAGAAAAATAAATTAACAATATAATATGGCATGACATAATGTAACATAAAATGGCATGATGTAATGTGGCATGGTATGATGCAACACAGCATGACATAATAAAATTTCACTACTCTTTGTTTCTTTCCTTTCAAATACCCCAACTGGGTTCCAACTGAAAAACTAATGCCACTATTCAAGATCCACAGATCCTACAATTCACAGATTTCTCAGAAATTTGTAAATCAACCAATACAGAATGACCTGAGAAAAATAATATGCTAGGCAGTCGTTTTAACATAGAACCCTATCATAATGTGCAGCTCCATGATTATTTCCTGAAAGTTCACCTTTTTTTTTGACGGAAAACTGCATTTCAATCAAATGAAAACTTAAATGCAACAAAATCCCTCATTAATGAAATCAATATTTAGAAGAGATCACTTTAATTAATGTTATTTATTATGAAACTGTCAGCATTTATTTTATCTATTAATTTTATTTTCAAAGAGAACTATCATTCACAAATAAGGAAAACAAAATTAGATCACTTAATTATGTTCTTTTCCATTCTCAAATATAAACTAGGTTTTGTTTTAGATACTCTGTAAAAATTTTGCTCTATTTGGTTGGATTAAGTATTTTTTAAAGTATTTATGGACAGTCTACAAAATCAATCAATAAGATAATTAATTTAATGGACCATAAACATCCCATTGGTATACTCACCTAAACCAGACTTTTTCAATCGTTTTAAGTGCTGACTTGTTTGTTTTCCAGTGGGAGATTTCTGCCCATGTTTCATTTCTTTATCTGAACTGTCGGCTTCACCATTTTTAGATTCAGATCCTAAAAAAAGAAAACAGTTATACAACTGCTGTCCTCTTTCTTGTTTTCCTTTTTAAAAGGAAAGATCAGGGTTTTTTTAGTTTTTTTTTCAATCCAAAAGTATTATCTCTTTTGTTTTAGCTAAGAGGCACTATCTTTGGTCATTATCTGATTCTTCTAACACTAAAAGTAATAAATATAAAAGCAAACTAAATCAATTAAGGGAAAAAAAATAGGTGGGCTATGAAGAATAACCATAAAGTAATTTCACTAATCTTATAACTTACGGATAAGTCCCAAGAAAGCACTTTGTAAAGCAAAACTTAAAAAATTTTTAAACAATTTGATATAGTATTCTTAAGTACTATCTAAAAAGAAGGAGATGAGACAGAAAGAAGGAAGAAACAAAAGAGAGTGAGAGGAAGAGAAAGAGAGAGAAAGAGAATATGAGAAAACATTTTTCCAAATAAACTTTTGCAATAAAGTACTTCTGAAGAATACAATATTGTTATATAATAAATACTTATGTCTCAGAAGGTTTTTTTAAATAAACAAATCAACTAGAAACTAAAAGCAAAGGTTAGAGTGGCACAATGTTAAAAATAACTGTCAGAAAATAAAAACTTATAAAAGGATCTCTAGTTTTATGACAGAAGACTGACACACAATTTCACACCCACAAAAGAGCTGCTTTTGATAGCATTGCACATCATTATGCGACCCATTGTTAAAGTTCAATATCCAAACAATCGGAGGGAGGGGCCCAGAATCTATTAGCATCATTTCCCATTTTCTCACAATTGTTGTCATTTGCAGAAGTCATTTATTGTGTACTATCTGGAAATATATATATATATATATATATATATATATATATATATATATATATATCACACACACACACACACACACATATATATTTAAAGAAAGGGTTAACACAACTAGTTTAAGTTGCTTGATCAACAGAAGGGATTTTTTTTTAAAAATAAATAAATCAAACCTCCAAAAAAAATAAATAAATAGTACCCAATGATTTTCATCAAATCCAGATTTCATATTCCATTTCTTACTAAGGTATATTCTGTGAGAACTGGTCTAGCATACAATCATTTAGCTATTTTACCTGACGGTGAATCCGACTGCTCATCAGACACCTTTAATGGTGTCAAAACAACACGAGGAACAGTCTTGTTTACCATCATTGAGACTCCATTTCTTCTTTTCTGCTGCTGTCTCAAAGCCTATAAAACACGATAATAAAACACAACATAAAAATATAACCAAAATTATTTCTTTTAAGTGAATTAAATGAGGCATCTGACTACCATTAAATGAAATCTCTTAAGAGATACAAATTTTACATAGTCACTAATTTGTCAAGCTTGCTAATAGTCACCTTCATGTCATTTTCTTCAAAAGCATAAAACCGGGCTTTGGGAAAAGGGGACGAGTCTTAGATCATTTTCAAAGCAATTCTAACAACAAAGCAACACTTAAAGGTTTGCTCTACCTTTGCAGCACAACATGAGGACCCCTGGAATTTGAAACTATGACTTCAGAGTAAAATAAATTTTTCAAAACCAGGATAAAAATATATGTGCCTGCACTTGTCTTGCAGGTGCATCCTCTCTAGTATACTGCTCAGTCAATCAAGTTAACACAGAGTGTCATCAGTATGTACAGCATGTAAGGACTACAGTACTGAGGCACTCACTCAGCCGTGTGGAGTGCTGCACGAAATCACTGAACATGGCAGGAATCATTTATTTCTGTGAAGGGAATCAGTCCTAATCTTGGAAACCTTGCAGCACTTGGCTTCTGTCTGACTGACTTTAGGCATTAACCTTCAGAACACGAACATGATGGTGTTCCGGCAAATCCAGAGGGAAAAAAAATGATATAAGAATAAATCTCTCCAAATGGGAATGTTTTAAGTTTCACAAATGAATCAACCACAGGGATAACACAATAAAAGCTATTAAAAAGTTTTAAAATATAAAATCTTAACTGATCATTTAACATAGAAAATTATCTCTGATGGGGGGGAAAAAAAAAACTTAAACCAGGAGCACTAAGCTCAGAGATATGAGGCTACTAAAAGTCCTCAAAGGGGCAAAAAAGCTTGTCAGAGATTGCCTGAGCCTCTAACTTTGCTTTTATCTGTATCTGTTTAATTCTCATTAATTCTATAACATTTCTGTGACGTATTTAATGCTGTTGTACACTAAAGATGGTCAGACCATTTCAAACTTATCAATGACTTGCCTACTTCTTTACGGCCAAAGACAATGCAATATTATTTGGAAAAGATATATCAATTAGTTGTAGCTAGAAGGCTCTTAAAAGCCGTTTTAGTTACTCAAATAATTAAAGAATTGGAAAATAGGATGAGCTTTGAAAGAATGTGAAAAAAATGGAAATGTAGAAAGAACATTCCAAAAAAGGTAGTGGCAAGTAGAACAAAGGGAATCATCATTTAAGCATCATTCCTCATTTTGTGTCCAAGCCTGTGGGTATCAAATGAGAACTATTTGTAAAATACTTAATATATAGCCAAGAATGTAGTAGGCAGTTAACAAAGACTTATCACCCTCCTTTCTTATGGAAAAAAAAAAAAAGAGTAAAAGAAGTAACAAGAACAAATAATTTTTTGTTACTTAAGTTTTGCAAATTACATTATTTTCAATTAACTTTATGAAGTAAGCACTTTTTATTATCTCCACTTTACAAATGGGGATTCTGATACTCTTAGCTTAGTGAATTGCTTAGGGTCACATAGTCAATAAATGTTCAAAGCAGAATTTGAACTCAGTTCTTCTCCAAGCTGATTCTAATATGTGGGCTATCTATCCTTCAAGGGACTTTATAATAAAGGTAACATTTTGTCTAGTAGCGATGAGGTGTGAGGCTAGTCTCAGAGAAAGAGGAAAAGAGAGACACAGAGGGTGAGTCCACGTGACAAGAACTCATGAACCAAAGTATCTGTGGCAAAAAAATAGGAAAGTTTATTTTTTTCACTAAGAAAAGAATTCTCTTTGAAGGATTTTCAGAGGGAGTGAGTTTCAAGGTCCCCACATCAGTAGCAGTCTCTGAAGAGTTCAAAGGCCTTTACAGACATTAATTCATCAACTGTGAATACAAAGTGTCAAGGGTCTGAGTGAAATCTTAAAAGGTACTTTAGTACACCTTCCTCTAACTCAGTTTAAGATTATAGCTAAATAGCCTAGGCAGATAATATAATTAATATGTAGTATAGAAAAAACAGTGTGTATACACACACACACACACACACACACACACACACACACACGTGTCTTTATTCAAGAAGGATACTAAATACTTGAGAGATTTGATACACACACACACACACACACACACACACACACACACACAAACTCCTAACAATTCTCTTTATATGCTATATCCAACAATGTTACTACTTTTTAGCTCCTCCCTTTGGCTGATTCTCTTTTCATGGTATCACCTACTCTCGTGACTTCAGTTAATCTGTTCTTTGCCTCAGTACTGTAGTCCTTACTTGCTGTACACACTGATGACACTGTGTTAACTTGACTGACTGAGCAGTATATTAAAGAGGAGGCACCTACAAGACAAGTGAAGGCATATATAATTTTATCCTGGTTTCCAAAATACTTGTTTTACATTTATTTTACTCTGAAGTCATAGCCATGTTGGACTGCAAAGGTATAGCAAATCTTTAGGTGTTGCTTTGTTAGAATTGCTTTGAAAATGATAAAATGGGAGAAATCCTTCCCCCACTTCTTTGTCACTATCTCCATGAATATAATGGAACTTACTTTCCTAATCTTTTCTTGGTACATAGTAGGTGCTTAATAAATGCTTGTTAACTGATCAATTGAATCTAAAACCTGTGTGCATGGGTTGTTGAAAATGACATATCCTTCAAAATCTACTCTCTGCTTTACTTTCATCTTTTTAAAACAAATTTTTATTTATTTGTTTCTTATATCACTAATGGTATTCCATGAATTCCTTCTCCCTCCCACTCCATTTCTGAGAGCCATTCTATGAGGCAGTATTTTTTTAAGAGAGGAAAAAAAAAGTCAGCACAATTGATCAATACATTGGAAAAAAACATCTAAAACTATGTGTAGTGTGTAATACCTGTGGACTTCCTATCTCTATGTGGGAGTGAGTAGGGAATCTCTCCCCTCCTATCCCTTCATTTAAGTTTCACTTGATCTTTTTAATTAGCAACATTTTACTTTTGTTCTTTTGTATAATAATGTTCTATTTATCTTTTTGTACTTATTGTGTATAATGTTTTCTTGGCTCTGTTTAGTTCACTGTGCATCAGTTCATATAAATCCTTCCATGTCTCCATCCACCCCACAAATTAATTAATTAATTAACTGATTTACGGGGCTTTTGTTTGCTTGTTTATTTATTCATTCATTCATTTCAGTGAGGCAGTTGAGATTAAGTGACTTGCTTAGGGTCACAGAGCTAGTAAGCGTTAAATGTCTGAGGCCACATTTGAATTCAGATGCTCTTGACTTCAGGGTCAGTGCCCTATACACTGGACCAAGTAGCTGCCCCACACAAATTTTTCTTATGAAACAATAATAGTCTATCTCAAAGTAGAAACAAATTTTTGTTTAGCCATTCCCCAACTGATTTCTACTTTGTTTTTAATTACTAGGTAATCACAAAAAAAAATGCTGCTATAAATATTTTGTACATGGACAATTTTTTTTCTTCATAAAGATTCTTTGGAGTATATATCATAAAGTTTCTGGTTCAAGGAATATGGACATTTTAGCTACTTTATTTGCATAATTTCAAATTGCTTTCCAAAATGATTATACTACTTTACAACAACACACCAGTTTGCTTATCTTCCAACAACTCCTTTAATACTGTTGCCATTTTCTTGGTCATTTTTGTCCATTTGAAGGATGTGAGGTGAAATCTCAGTGTTATTTTCACTTGCACTTCTTCTCTCATTAGTGATTTGGATTTTTTTTCATGTGACTGCGAAAACTTTGCAGTTTTCCTTTTCAGAACTGTTCTTATCCTTTGATCATTTATCTATTGGGGAATTACTATTGGCCATATATACTTATTAATTTTGCATTGATATATATATATATATATATATATATATATATATATATATATATATATATATATTTTCACTCTCACTAAACCTATTTTTATCTTCATTGCAACCAGTCCTCTATCTCTCCCTGCATTAGCCATACTTCCATAGGCTTAACCCTCAAGTGAAAACATTTAATTACATATAGATAGATAGATATGAATTTTTTTCCTATTTTAACATTATTCATGCCTTATCAAATCTCAATCCCAGGTTATCCTCAATAAATGAATTTTGTGCCCTTATAAAGCTACAGACTACCAACAGAATTCATGCAACTCCAGATGGAGTTCTGGGTTTTTACTGCTTGATAACAAAATTTCCAAACTTGATGCCCACAGGGGCTATTCTAAATTTTCACTTTCCTCAAATCCCCTATGACAACTGCTCCTCCAACCTTCCCCCAGCAGAGAACCTTGTCTTTTCTTTTACTGAAGAAAGAAGTCATTTGTTGTGAACTCCATTTTCTTCTCACTACATATCTCAAACTCCCTCTACATCATACTGCATTCCCAACTCCTCTGTCCCAATGTTTCTGAGGCTTTCTTTCTTGCCGAGAACAATCATTCCACTACTTGTGTGCTTGATTTGAACCTCTCCCTTCACCTCAAAAGATCTTTGATTGTCCTCCCCTCATGCTCAAACTTTCTTTATCTGCTGGCTCTTTCCCTGGTATGTCCAAACATGTGCAAACTCTCCGTTTTTCAAAAAGAGTAGTTCACGTGACCTGTCATCTCAAGAGCAATATGTGTACACAGATAGACAGACACACACACACACACACACACACACACACACACACACACACTACAGCCAAGGATAAGGAAAAGCACACTTGTAATTTTATTGCCACAGAAAAATTCCAGATGAGGAAACCCTCTAACCATTCTAGTTGGTACATTCTCTATAATTAATTCAGAGTCTAAGAGGAGTCCCTTTAACTCACTCAAACTGGGGGTGGGATTGGGGTGTGAAATCCACATTCATTACATCTATCATGTTACTTATCCATTCCTAAAAAAAAAAAAAAAAAAAAGTAGACTGATTTTTTTTCTGTCCTTACATCAGAGTAATTTTCAAATACACCCTCTATCATCTCATAACATTAAACAACCATAACAAAACAAAAAACACATAAGACCTAACAGCAACTGTATCTGACTATATTTTTAAACAACATTCTATACCTAGAGTTAACCACCATTCTCACAGGAGAAGGCAGGTATGTTTCACTATCTGTAGTCTGAGGTGATGATTTATCACTTGCATTACTGTAGCTATTATGAGTATTTTGTTCTCCCGGTTCTACTTCATTCTGCATAAATTTATACAAGTCTTTCCATTTTTTCTTTAAAGTCTTCATATTTAGTTATTATTGCACAATGATATTCCATTACACAACTATATATGTCATTTTATTCAATCATTCCCGTCTAGGGAATCACCTTTTGATTTAAACTTTTTGCTATCATGAGAAAATGCTGATAGTGAATTGACTGGGTTAAAATGTATAAACACAGAATTCCAAACTATCATCCAGAAATTTAAATGATTTAAGATTTCTATAACTTCTAATATTGATTTTTTCCATTTTTTATTTATCTCTACACTTTATCAATTACTTATAACACTTTTAGATTATAAGATCTTTATGGTCATGAACTGTCTTTGTCATTTGTCTCCCAACATTTATCACCATGCTTGGTATATAATAGGCACTTGATAAATGTGTACTTATTAAGTATTCTCTACATTTAGGCACTTTGTGAAGTGTTAGGCATACAAAGAAAGGGCAAAAGAAAAAAATCTCAATCTCAAGAAACCCAAAATCTAAATGGGAAAGACAATGTGCAACTATGTACAAACAAGATACAGGATAAACTGGAGGAAATCCCAGAGAAGGCACTAACCTAATTTTAATAAGGAATAGGAAAGGTTTCTTGTAGAAGTGAATTCCCTAAAGCTATCTTACATTCAATATGCCCCAAACTGAACTCATAGCTTTTCCCCTAAACTTTCTTCCCTTCTAATTCCCTGTTTTTATAGAGGGCAATACCATCCATTCAATTTCTCAAATTCACCATCTCGATGGTAATCCTCACTATCACTTATCTTCAGTATGTAATCTGTAGCCCACATGTGTCATTTTTCACCATCACAACATCTCTCTACTATGACCTCTTTTCTACTCTGACACTGATGCTACTCTGGTGAATTTCTCACTAATATTAGGGCTATTACAATGTTTAATGGGGGGACAAGGGGAGTCTGTCTCAAAATTCTCCCCAGTACAATCTACTTTTCATTTATCCTTGAAAGTGATTTTCTTTAAATACAGATCAATGATATCCTTATTCAGTAAAGTCCAACAACAATCTATGTCATCTAGGATCAGATGCAAAAATCTCCATTTGGTATTCAAAGTATTTGTTTCTCAGTTCTGGGCATTTTCTTTGGCTAACCCTGGGCTGCTCTCTCTCCTTATCTCTACCTACTGACTTCCTTGACCACATTTAAGTACCAACTAAAATTCTTAATTTTCGTGCCCACCCTCTATTAATAATTTTCTATTTATCCTGGACCTAGCTTGTTTGTATATACTATGTTTGTTTTTTGCCTCCCTCTAACTAAGCTCCTTGAGGACAGGAACCATCTTTTTCTTCTATGAAAATCTCTAGGTTCATCATAGTACTTTGCACATAAAAGGTATTTATTAAATGTTTACTGACTGATTTTATGAAAACAGTTTTCATTCTAGAAAGAGGATTGAAGAGGGTGAGATGCTACTTAATAGTGCATTTGTGGTTAACTCCTTGTGTTTGTTACAACAGGAATGACTATCAACTTAACTCTATCTTTTAAGAGATTTTGCCTTCCAAAACGGTACTAATTCTAGTTTTCATATTCTCTGCTTCATCAAATGATCCTGTATTTACCTCTCTGTTATTTTATTCTCTCACAACTCCATGAGAGAAGAGATTATTTTTCAGTTGTCTTTATATTTCCATTGCCTACTACATCACCTACTACATAATAGATGTTTTAATCAATGCTTGTTGAATTGACTAAAAAAGGCTCTGAAATTCAATGAAGCAAACTGCTGCTTTAAAGAGTGAAAGATGTTAACAATGGAAAAGAACATGTTCAGTAATCCTGTGATTATTAATAGCAGGTAAGACATATGTTCATCCAAAGTTGTTTACTATTTGGAATTTGCCTAACACTGAGTCTAAATGAAATGAGATTTCCCCACAGACTACCAGATTCTCCATTTTCTCCTGTTTACAGATGGCAATATCATTATGCTATCTGGGAACAGCTCTGGGACAATAGAGACTCTTAAATGAAATTGAAAATAACTCAAAAAAGTCTAAACCAACTATGTACACAAGAAAAATCAAATGGATGAAAAATATTTATTATACAGACTCTGACATACAGTTGACTAGAAAGCCTCTAGAACTTATCTGTCAGTTCATCTATAATGGATATATTTTGTCTACACTTGGGCAATGAACTAAGACAAGAATTGATGGAAAAGAACAACATATTGCATTTGGAAACCTGTGTAATTATTTTAATAATTCCTAAAGTTTCTTTTTTCTACAAAACAGAGGCAGCATGGCACAATGAAGAAGGCAATGAACTCCAAACATGAAATACCTGAGTTCAAATCCCATATAAGATATTTGTGAGCAATATGGTCCTTGGCAAATCATTTAATTTCTCTGTATCTCAGTTCCTAAATCTCTAAAATGAGGAGGTAGTACTTGACATTTTCTACGATTCCTTCTAATTCTAAATCTATGATCCAATGACCCTACCACCAATTTTTTTTTTCTGGTGTTGCTATATATATCCTAGAAAAGGTATACAAGCACACAAAGAAATGGAATACAGAATATAATTGGTCTTCAAGGAATTAAAGTTACAAATTAGCTGCAATGCAACTGAAAGACAACTATACCTTACTAAAAGAGAATTACATACTAAGAGATGCAGAAAACATATCAGAGACATTTGGAATGTTGGAAAGTAAGTAGCAAAAGTGAAGGAAAAGAGCTCTGTGAGAGAAAAACAACAAGAAAGTTAGAGGAGAAAGACAAAGAAGTCACCTGTTTTAAACTTCTGCTAAGCCTAAAGTAATTACCTTTCAGGAAAGGTAAATATGAAATCAGGTTTATGGTCATATTTATCTTGGAAAGATGTTAGGCTATGGGGATTGAGGACAGTAAACTGTTCCGTTTTCCCTCTATCTCGAATCCTGGATCATTAGTGAAAATTTCTTTCCCTACAGAATATAAACATCCATTTGCAGATAGACACAAACACACAAATAGAAGATATTGATATGCAGATGTGTGCCCACACACACACACACACACACACACACACACACCCCTACCTGTATAGAAAATATATTCACTAGACATCAGAAGTAAAATCCCAACACAATTATGTTGGAGAATTGTACAATGGATAACAATGCATCTTGAAACTATTGCCTAGAAACAATTTAGTTAATAGGTGAGTAAAATTGAAGGTGTTGAATCCCATTATACCTCACAAGGTAAGCTGGATGGGCAACAGAAACTTAATTTATATGTCAAATTGTAATTTGGCATAACCCAATAGATCGTAAAACTACAAACATAGTTAATCATAATGAATCACAAGTATACTTAAAAACAAAAATAATAATAAAAATGATATTTATCATGTTTGCATTACATCTCCAGAAATATGACAAAAAGATGTCATAAAATGTGAAATAACATCGTTATAATATGGTTTTTCGTTTGACATGAAAAACAAAAGGTCAAATTGTACTGAAGTTCACATTTCATTTCAAAGGAGAAATTTATACATCTCCAATTCTTGTTAGGTTTTGCACAAAAAAATACCCTGATGAAAAACACTATGAAAGAACACAGTTAAAGATTTAAAAGAAATGAATTAAAATCCCAAGGTTAAAAGTTGAGAGCAAATATAAATTGATTCTATTATAAGATCATAATTTTATAAGTTTTCTGATATAAAATACTCAAATATATATGTTTTAACAATTCCATGACAAGTAAGAAATTTATAAGACATGCACAATTAGGATTACAAAACTTTAGTAAATATTTCTAAAGTTTTCCAATAGGAAAAATTTTTAGGCTTAACACATTTAGCAGAAATAAACTTTGAAATAAAACAAAATGACAAAAATACGTTAACTAATAAAAAATAAAATAAAATAAAGCATCTTAACATTATCACTGGAGGATCACAGATCTAACCATAACTTAAAAGATAAGATTTAAGAGGACATAGGAAAATTACTTTTATAGACATACTCTCAAATTATCTTTATAAGGCAGGGCAGTTTTTTTTAGATTATATCTCAAATTATATCTCAAAAGTCTTAATTCAAGGAACTTCTGAGAGAAGTCAAAAGCTAGGGAATTGTTCTCATTTCTATTCTACAACAGAAAAACAGAAATACATATTAGAGAATCTTGAACTCTATATTACAGAGATAATGCCCATTTTATTAAACTGGGGAACTGATGGAAAAACAATATAACAGCATATGGATAATGCATTAATACAGTAAATAATTCATTGGAGATTTTAAAATATCACATTTTATGAATGTTAAAATTTAAATAATTAAAGTATACTAATACTAAACACCTGGATGCATTAGCCATCAGCACCTCATACTCTTACTGATTGTCTAAATGTCAATGCCCATGTTCAGAAACTATTATGTAACATAACCTTTGAAATTTCACAGTATTGGTCAAAAATAACAAGTTACAACAAGAATGAATCTACTCTGCCAAATAAAAAACATAATCTATGACTTTATAAGTTCTATTACCCTAAATAAATAATGAAGACTTTCAAACAAACTGGCATAGAGGAAAAGGAAAGGTTATATTTTAATACAATACCATTTTCCATCATAATAAAATTCAATCTTACTCTATCCCTTTTCACTTTTTGTTCTAATATTCAAAAAGATTGAAAGCAAAAATTAAAGGTAATAACAAGAGGGAGAAAAAAGCTTTAATCAAACGTCATGCCACTCCTAGAATAGTTTGGTAGGTTTGCTATACATGAGTTAAAAAGAAACCACTAGAGCCTAGCTTTACCAGAGCTAAAACTATATTATAAAGTGGCAATCATCAAAACCATTTGGTAGTGGATAAGAAATGAGTAGTGGATCAACGGAATAGGTTAGGTACAAAAGACACAATAGTCAATGAATATAGTAATCTATTGTTTGATAAATCCAAGCCCAAAACTCTGACTTCTGGGATAAGAATTCATTGATTAACAAAAATTATTGGGAAAATTAGAAAAAAATATGGCAGAAACTAGGAATCAATTAACATCTTATACCAAGACAAAACTGAAATGGGTACTTGATTTAGCAATCTTTATAGTATCACTTTTTAGTGATACTATAAGCAAATCATGAGAACAAAATTTTACTTGTCAAAACTATGGAGAATGGAGGAATTTATGAACAAACAAGAAAATGGGAAAACTATGAAACGCAAAATGATTATTTTGATTACTTTAAATTAAAACGTACTGCAGAAACAAAACTAATGAAACAAAAATTAAAAGGAAAGCAGTCAAAAAACTTATAGGCAATATTTCTGATAAAGGCCTCATTTCTAAAATATATGGAGAATTGAATCAAACTTATAAGAATACAAGTCGTTCCCCAAATGACAAATAGTCAAAGAACACTAACAGCCAGTTTTCAGATGAAGAAATTAAAGCCATTTGTAGTTATTAAAAAATGCTCTACAACACTATTAGAGAAATGAAAATTAAGACAACTGAGTTACCATTACACACCTCTCAGATTGGCTAAAATGATAGAAAAACATAATGGTAACTGTTGGAGGTATCTGGGAAAACTAGGACACTAATGCATTTTTGGTGGAGTTGTGAAATGATCCAACCATTCTGGAGAACAACTTGAAACTATGCCCAAAGGGCTATCAAAGTGTGCATACCCTTTGATCCAGTAGAGTCTCTTTTGGGTCTGTATCCCAAAGAGATCATAAAAGAAGGAAAAAGAGGGAAAAGAAACCACATGTGCAAAAATATAGCAGCTCTTTTGGTAGTGGCAAGGAACTGGAAATTGAGTGGATGTCCTTCAATTGAGGAATAGCTGAATAAGTTAAGATATATGAATGTAATGGAATACTATTGATCTATAAGAAATGATGAGCAGGCTGATTTCAGAGAACTCTATAAAGACTTACATGAATTGATACTGAGTAAAGTAAGCAGAACCAAATCAACATTGTAAATAGTAACAAGATTATGCAATGATCAACTGTAATGTATTTGGCTCTCCTCAACAATGTGGTGATTCAAGGCAATTCCAATAGGCTTAGGATGGAAAATGTCATCATCCAGAGAAGCAACTATGGAGACTGAATGTGAATCAAACATAGTATTTGTACCTTTTTTTTGGTCTGTTTATTTTCATTCTCATTTTTCTCCCTTTGAGCCAATTTTTATTGTACCTCATGACAAACACAGAAATATATTTTAAAAAATATTAATCTATATCAGATTACTTACTGTCTTGGGGAGGGAAGAAGTAAGGAAGGGAAAGAGAAAAATTTGGAACACCAAGTCTTACAAAAATGAATGTTGAAAACTATCTTCACATGTATTTGGAAAAAGAAAATGCTATTGAGAAAAAAAAATTAAATAACTAAATTATCAATTATTCATTTAAATATATTTTGTTTTTATTCATATTTTTATATCACCGGTTTCCCTCACTACTCCCCCAAAATGTTATCACATTTAAAAAATATATATTTTTAAAGGAAGGGGGGAAAAAATCAGCATGATTGATCAATACAATGAATTAATTCTAAAAATATGTACAAGGTAAAACACTTGTGGATTTTCAGATCTGCAAAGGGGTAGGGTAGAGTGGGACTACATTTTATATCTCTTCTTTCTAAACAAGCTTTTCTTTAATACCTTTGTAAAATTTATTTTGGATTTTTTTGGTTACTTTTTCCAATTGCATCATTGTAGTTATTGTGTTTATCATTTTCTTAGCTCAGCTTATTTTACTATTGCATTGGTTCAGACAGATATTTCCATGCTTTCCTGTACTCATCATTTCTTATAGCATAGTGATATTTTATTATATATGTGACAAAATTTATTTAAGAATTCCCCAATTTTTGAATATCTGTTTTGTCTCCAAATTTTTACTATCAAAAAGGTGTTGTTATAAATATTTTTAAGTACGAAGTGATTGCATTCTTATCAATAGTTTCCTTGAACTAAAAAACCAATAATGAAATCAGTCAAAAAACATGAACATTTTTGGTCACTTTATTTACATAATTCCAAATTGTTTTCCAAAATGATTTCATTTGGTTCAAAAACCAAAAATTCAGTGTGCCTAGCTTCTCAAAACTTCTTCAACTTTGACTATTTCTATCTTGTCATTTTTGCCAGTTTTCAGGGATGGTTGTTTTGATTTATATTTTCTTATTTCTATGTTTATTGACATTTACATTTTGGAAAATAGTCCCCTATTTCTTTTGTAGTCTCCATTTTATTACCATGTGATAAATGTTGATTATTGTTGTTTTTATAGTTTATGATTTTACCTTGTTCATTTGCTACTTATTGATATAATTTTCTGTCCTATTTTTTAATAAAACTGACTAAAGATGTGTCTATTCAATAGCTCTTTTCAAAGAACTGGCTTTTAGTTTTGTTCATCATTTCTAAATATTTTTACTTTCCAATTTATGTACTTACTTTCTAATTTTAATAAGTTCCTTTCATGATATTTTCGTTATTTACTAATTTTCTGATTTTTAAATGTATAGTTAAGTCACTCATTAATCATTTCATTTTCTACTGTAAGGATGTTTGCAGGACTGATTTTTTTCCTTTGAGAAACCCTTTAGTTGAATTCCTGAGGTTTTAAAATATTCTTTTACATATCATTTTGTTTCACAATAATTATAATTTTTTGTTTAAAGATTTTTGTTTGTGGGCCAATTCACTACTTAGAATTTTTCTATAATGCATTTGAGTCTTTGGATTGTGTTCAGTGAACTGATAATTACTCTTTAAGTGTATTATGGTCTGTAAATGTATTTTTATTATTTTTGTCTTTTTACATTTATTTGAAATATATCACTGTGTCATAATAAAAGATCAATTTTTGTGAAATCAACATGTGATGCTGAGCAATTATTCATAGATGTTCTAGAGTAGGGGAACTTCAACTGGCCCCTTTAAGAAGTAGAAATATCTAAAAAAGTAAATAAGAAATAAATGAGAAAATGAATGGATTTTAGAATAATTAGATGATCTCTGGAGAAAATCAAATGGAAATAGAAAGGAATATATCATTTTTTCCACTGATACATGGTGTTTATAAAACATTTATCATGTATTAGGGCATAAAAACCTTATATAACAAAAAGCTTCAGAAATACTAAATGCATCTTTTTCAAATCATGCAATAAAATCGTATTCAATAGATATGGAAATATAAGTTAAAAATCAATTTGAAACTAAATAATCTAATCCTATCAATGAGTATATCAAAGAGAAAATGATGAAAACAATTAAATAAAAAGCATGACAACAATGAGATGACACCCTAAAGCAGTACTTACAGGGAAATCATATCTCTAAATACTAACCTCAATAAAACAGAGAAAAAGCTGACTGAGGCACTAGAGAATGCAACTTGGAAAAAAAAAAAAAACCCCAAATTAGAAAAGAACAAATTAAAAATCCCCAAATAAAATATGAAATGGAGAATCATGAAAATCAAAGGAAAGATTAATACAATTGAGTGTAACAAAATCATTGAACTAATGAAACTTGGAGCTAGTTTTATGAAGGAAAAAAAATCAATAAAATAGATAAAACATTAATTAATATGATTTTTAAAAAGAAGAAAATCACATCACCATATTAAAAATGAAGAGGATAAATGCAAGACCAATGAAGAGGAAATTGAAGCAATTTATTAGGAGCTATTTTTCCCAATTATATGTCAATAAATATGAAAATCTAAGAAAATGGATAACTATTTACACTATTGTAAAAGGGGATTTACATTTAGAAATGCAGGGCTAGTTCAAAATTAGAAAAGCTATCAGAATAATTAACAATATAAATAACAAAATCAACAAAAACTACATGATTAACCCTGGAGATATAGAAAAGGCTTTCACAAATAAAACATTCAATACTATTAAAAATACTAGAAACTAATAGGCATCCATGGAACTTTCCTTTAAATGATAAGTAGTATCTATATAAAATCATCAGCAAGCATTATCTAGAAGAGCATAAAAGCTATAAGCCTTCCGAATAAGACTGGGGGGGGGGGGGGTTAAACAAATATAACCACTATTTATCATGATAGGCTGAACTAATATAACAAAAATGACAATTCTAACTAAATTGATTTTCTTTTTCAGTGTCACATCAATCAAACTACCAAAATATTACTTTATAGAAGTAGAAAAAAATAACAAAAAATATAAGCAAATAAGAGGTCAGAAATATTTAAGGAATCATTGAAAAGAAGTGAAGGAATATGACAGGTACTAGATATCAAAATGTATTAAAAATAGTAATTATCAAAACAATCTGATATTAGCTAAGAAATAGAGTTCTAGATCAATGGAACAGATTAAGTACACAATTCACAGTAGTAAAAGACCATAGTAATGGAATATTTGATATACCAAAAATCAAAGCTTTGATAAAAGAACTCACTATTTGACTGCTTAGAAATTTGGAAAACAATTTGGCAGAAATGTAGAGCTAGACTAACATCTCAGATCATATACCAAAATAAGTTCAAATTGAGGACATGATTTACATGTAAAAAGTAATACCATAAACAAATTATGAAAGCAAGGAACAGTTTCTCAGATTCAAGAAGAGGAAAATGTATGACCAAAGAGACAGAGAACATTACTATATGCAAAATGAATAATTTTGATTACATGAAATTAAAAAGGATTTTTTCAGAAATAAAATCAATGCATTAAAGATTAAAATAAAAAGAAATAAAAGCTTTGTATAATTATATGAAAAATTGTTCTAAATGACTGGATTAGAGAAATGCAAATTAAAACAATTCTAAAGAACCATCTCACACATATCAGGCTGGCTAATGTGATCTTTTTAAAAAAAGAAAATAATGTTGTAGGGGGCATGGAAAAATTGAGACATTGATGCATTGTTAGTGCAGTTGTCATTAAACCAATCATTCTAAAGAACAATTTAGAACTACGTCCAAAGGGGTATAAAACTCTGATTCTAAATCTATATTCCAATAATATTAAAAAACAAAAATCAATAATATAAAAAGGAGGGAGGAGAGGTAGAAGAACCTTTTTATATAAAAATATGCATATCAATTCTTTTTGTGGTGGCAAATAACTGGAAATTGAGAGAGTAATATGTTTTGCATGATTGAACATGTATAATCTACATTCTGAAAGTGAAAAGGTAGAGAGAAAATGTGATATCAAAATTTTTTGTGACTGTTTTAAATTGTCTGCAAATGTAACTGGGAGAAAAATATTTCTTTTAAAAATGTTAAAGTTAAAATTTGTTTCTATATGTGCTTTGGAGAAAATAAAATAGTAAAAAAAAAAAAAAAGAAATACCAATTCCTATAGTGATAGAGATCTTTTTTCATTGTGGCATCCCACTTACCTCAAAACCTCCTCCTTAAATTTTTTGCCCTCTCACTTTTCTGTAGTTGTTCTCAGATTCTCTGATCCCTTTCTCTCCCAGCAATATGAGTGATTTCTTTTAAGTATCAAATCCCTGCAGAATTATGCTCATTGTAAGACAGTAGTTTCCCATTACAGAATCTTTCTCCTCCCATGGAAGCATTCATCTGTGTTCTCCATTCCCCACTACAAAAGAAAGATTTTGTACTTTGCCTTCATTTTTCAATCCCTTTTATCTCTTAAACTCAATTTATTATAGACGCTTATCTTTTTTAGGAGAATTAATCTTCACTTTAAATCTAGTCTTTGACTTGAACAGCATATACCATTAATTCTTCTTTGCCTTTCTTTTTTCCCCTTTTAATGTACTCTCTAATTCCATATAATTTAAATCCACAAAAAATATTGATTCCCCTGTCTATGAAATATTATGAAGGTTTATCTATGCTATTTCATGCCTATTTCTATAACGTAACTTTTATTTTATTCTTGGTCACTATATTTGCTTGCCTTCTTATATTTTTATTTGTCTGAGGTGTTTGAAAAGCAAATTATTTCTTCAAGTCTGATTTTCTTCCTAGGAATCTTTCAAATGATCCATTTATTGAATATCCATCTTTTTTCACCAACAGACTCAAATTTTCATAAAGGTTCATCTTAGACTTTTTTTAATTTCATTTTTTTTATTATAATAACTTTTTATTGACAGAACCCATGCCAGGGTAATTTTTTACAACATTATCCCTTGCACTCACTTCTGTTCCGATTTTTCCCCTCTCTCCCTCCACCCCCTTCCCTAGATGGCAAGCAGTCCTATATATGTTGAATATGTCGCAGTATATCCTAGATACAATATATGGGTGCAGAACCAAACAGTTCTCTTGTTGCACAGGGAAAATTGGATGCAGAAGGTAAAAATAACCTGGGAAGAAAAACAAAAATGCAAACAGTTTACATTCATTTCCCAGTGTTCTTTCTTTGGTGTAGCTGCTTCTGTCCATCATTGATCAATTGAAACTCAATTAGGTCTCTGTCAAAGAAATCCACTTCCATCAGAATGCATCTTCATACAGTATCGTTGTTGACGTATATAATGATCTCTTGGTTCTGCTCATTTCACTTAGCATCAACTCATGTAATTCTCTCCGAGCCTCTCTGTATTCATCCTGCTGGTCATTTCTTACAGAACAATAATATTCCATAACATTCATATACCACAATTTACCCAACCATTCTCCAATTGATGGGCATCCACTCAGTTTCCAGCTTCTAGCCACTACAAACAGGGCTGCCACAAACATTTTGGCACATACAGGTCCCTTTCCCTTCTT
Source organism: Sarcophilus harrisii (assembly GCF_902635505.1). Lineage (NCBI taxonomy): Eukaryota > Metazoa > Chordata > Mammalia > Dasyuromorphia > Dasyuridae > Sarcophilus > Sarcophilus harrisii. The sequence continues at coordinate 478,586,135 of NC_045426.1, forward strand.
TAGTATCTCCTTGGGGTATAAGCCCAGTAGAACACTGCTAGATCAAAAGGTATGCTCAGTTTGATAACTTTCTGGGCATAATTTCAGATTGCTCTCCAGAATGGTTGGATTCGTTCACAAGTCCACCAACAATGTATCAGTGTCCCAGTTTTCCCACATGCCCTCCAACAAGCATCATTATTTTTTTCTGTCATCTTAGCCAATCTGATGGGTGTGTAGTGGTATCTCAGAGTTGTCTTAATTTGCATTTCTCTGATTAATAATGATTTGGAACACTCACATGAGTGGTAATAATTTCAATTTCATCATCTAAAAATTGTCTGTTCATATCCTTTGACCATTTGTCAATTGGAGAATGGCTTGATTTCTTATAAATTAGAGTCAGTTCTCTATATATTTTGGAAATGAGGCCTTTATCAGAACCTTTAACTGTGAAGATGTTTTCCCAGTTTGTTGCTTTCCTTCTAATCTTGTTTGCATTAGTTTTGTTTGTACAAAGGCTTTTTAATTTGATGTAATCAAAATTTTCTATTTTGTGATCAATAATGGTCTCTAGTTTTATCTTTGGTCACAAATTTCTTCCTCCTCCACAAGTCTGAGATAAACTATCCTATGTTCCTCTAATTTATTTATAATCTCGTTCTTTATGCCTAAATCATGGACCCATTTTGATCTTATCTTGATGTACGGTGTTAAGTGTGGGTCCATACCTAATTTCTGCCATACTAACAGCAGTTTTACTTGTCAAATAATGAATTCTTATCCCAAAATTTAGGATCTTTGGGTTTGTCAAACACTAGATTGCTATAGTTGACTATTCTGTCTTGTGAACCTAACCTATTCCACTGATCAACTAATCTATTTCTTAGCTAATACCAAATGGTTTTGGTGATTGCTGCTTTATAATAGAGTTTTAGATCAGGTACAGCTAGGCCACCTTCATTTGATTTTTTTTTTTCATTAATTCCTTTGAGATTCTCGACCTTTTATTATTCCACATGAATTTTGTTATTTTTTCTAGATCATTAAAATATTTTCTTGGAAGTCTGATTAGTATAGCACTAAATAAATAGATTAGTTTAGGGAGTATTGTCATCTTTATTATATTTGCTCGGCCTATCCAAGAACACTTAATATTTTTCCAATTACTTAAGTCTGACTTTATTTGTATGGAAAGTTTTTTTGTAAATTTGCTCATATAATTCCTGACTTTCCTTTGGTAGATAGATTCCCAAATATTTTATGCTGTCGACAGTTATTTTGAATGGAATTTCTCTTTATATCTTTTGCTGTTGGATTTTGTTGGTGATGTATAAAAATGCTGAGGATTTATGGGGATTTATTTTATAACCTGCAACTTTGCTAAAGTTATGAATTATTTCTTAATAGCTTTTTAGTAGAATCTCTGGGGTTCTCTAAGTATACCATCATATCATCTGCAAAGAGTGATAGTTTCATTTCCTCATTGCCTACTCTAATTCCTTTAATCTCTTTCTTGACTCTTATTGCTGAGGCTAGTGTTTCCAATACAATATTAAATAGTAATGGTGATAGTGTGCAACCTTGCTTTACTCCAGATCTTACTGGGAAAGGTTCCAATTTTTCCCCATTGCATATGATGCTTACTGATGGTTTTAAATATATGCTCCTGACTGTTTTAAGAAAAAGTCCATTTATTCCTATACTCTCAAGTGTTTTTTATTAGGAATGCATGTTGGATTTTATCAAATGCTTTTTCTGCATCTGTTGAGATGTTCATATGGTTTGTGTTAGTTTGGTTATTGATATAGTCGATTATGCTAATAGTTTTCCTAATATTGAACCAGCCCTGTATTCCTGGTATAAATCCTACTTGGTCATAGTATATTATCCTGGGGATGATTTTTCTGTAATCTTTTTGATATTATTTTATTTAAGATTTTAGCATCAATCTTCATTAGGGAGATTGGTTTATAATTTTCTTTCTCTGTTTTCAGCCTACCTGGTTTAGGTATCAGTACCATGTCTGGTAGGACTCATTCAATCCCAATTTTTTCAAATAGTTTATATAGCACTGGAGTTAATTGTTCTTTAAATGTTTGGTAGAATTCACATGTAAATCCCTGGTCCTGGGGATTTTTTCTTAGGGAGTTGGTTAATAGCTTGTTCTATTTCTTTTTCTAAGATGGGACTGTTTAGGATATTTATTTCTTCCTCTGTTAATCTGGGCAAGCTTTATTTTTAAAGGTATTATTCCATTTCATTTAAGTTATCAAATTTATTGGCATAAAGTTGGGCAAAGTAATTCCTAATTATTGCTCTAATTTTCTCTTCGTTAGTGGCGAGTTCTCCCTTTTCAAGACTAACAATTTGACTTTCCTCTTTCCTTTTTTTAATCAGATTTACTAAGGGTTTGTCTATTTTGTTGGTTTTTTCATAGAACCAACTCTTAGTTTTATTAATTAATTCAGTAGTTTTTTACTTTCAATTTTATTGATCTCTCCTTTTATTTTTAGAATTCAAGATTAGTGTCTGACTGGGGGTTTTTAATTTGTTCCTTTTCTAGCATTTTTAGTTGCAAGCCCAATTCATTGACCTTCTCTTTCTCTATTTTATGCCAGTAGGCCTCTAGAGATATGAGATTTCCCCTTGTTACCGCTTTGGCTGCATCCCACACATTTTGGTATGATGTTTCATTATTGTTGTTTTCTTGGGTGAAGTTATTAATAATGTCTATGATTTGCTGTTTCACCCAATCATTCTTTAGTATGAGGTTATTTAGTTTCCAATTATTTTTTGGTCTACTTTCCCCTGGCTTTTTGTTGAATGTAATTTTTATTGCATCGTGGTCTGAAAAGGATACATTTGCTATTTCTGCCTTACTGCATTTGAGTTTGAAGTTTTTATGTACTATTATATGGTCTATTTTTGTATAGGTTCCATGAACTGCTGAAAAGAAAGTGTACTCCTTTCTGTCTCCATTTCGTTTTCTCCAGAGATCTATCATATCTAGCTTTTCTAGTATTCTATTTACCTCTTTGACTTCTTTCTTATTTATTTTGTGGTTTGATTTATCTAATTTTTTGAGTGCAAGGTTGAGATCTCCCACTATTGTAGTTTTGCTGTCTATTTCTTCTTACAGCTTTCTTAATTTCTCTTTTAAGAATTTAGATGCTAAACCACTTGGTGCATATATGTTTAATATTGATAATGCTTCATTATCTATGCTATCTTTTAGCAAGATACTGCCCTTCCTTATCTCTTTTAATTAGATCAATTTTTGCTTTTGCTTGATCTGAGATCAGGATGGCTACCCCTGCTTTTTTGACTTCACCTGAAGCATAGTAGATTTTGCTCCAACTTTTTACCTTTACTCTGCATGTATCTTCCTGCTTCAGGTGTGTTTCCTGTAAACAACATATTGTAGGATTCTGGCTTTTAATTCATTCTGCAAACCACTTCCTCTTTATGGGGGAGTTCACCCTGTTCACATTTATGGTGAAAATTACAATTCTGTATTACTTGCCATCTTGTTAACCCCTGTTTATGCTTTTCTCCCTTCTTTCCCCCTTCCCCCCCCCTTCCCAGTATTAAACTTGTGAGCACCACTTTGTTCTCACAGCCCTCCTTTTTTTAGTATCCCATCCCCCCCATCTCTCCCCACCCGCCCCGCCTTAGAGTTCCTCCCCCTATCTTACTCCTTTCCCTCACAGTTTCCATATTCCCTTCTGCTTAGCTTATTCCTTCCCTTTTCACTTTTCCCTTCTCACATTTCAATGAGGTGGGAGAAGTTTCACCATAAACTGAATAAAAAAATTTTCTCTTAAAGCCAATTCTGATGGCAGTAAGATACCCACTATATTCATCCCCCTCCATTCTTTCTCTGATATAATAGGTTTCCTTTGCCTCTTCGTGAGATGTAGTACCCCCACTTTACTCTGGGGTACAATGTCCTTTCCACCTCTAGTTTCTAGAACAAGGTATACATGTATTCTTTATGCATCTTTATAGCAGAAATATAGTTCCCAAGATTTCTTTTTACCTTTTTAGGTTTTTCTTGAGTTCTATAATTGTAGAGCAAACTTTTTGTTAAGTTCTGGTTTTTTCAACAACAGGTGAAATTCGCCTATTTCGTTCCCTGGAAAAAGATGCTCATTCTGGCTGGGTAAGTTATTTTTGGTTGCATACTGAGTTCCTTAGCCTTTCGGAATATCATATTCCAGGCCCTTTGATCTTTTAATGTGGATGCTGCTAGATCCTGAGTAATCCTTATTGTGGCTCCTCTATATTTGAATTGGGTTTTTCTAGCCTTTTGGAGTATTTTTTCCTTCGTTTGAGGGTTCTGGCATTTGGCCACTATATTTCTTGGTGTTTTGATTTTAGGATCCCTTTCAGTGGGTGATCGATGAATCCTTTCAATGTCTATTTTATCCTCTGTTTCTCTGCCTTCTGGGCAGTTCTCTTTGATAATTTCCTGGAAAATAGTGTCCAGGCTCTTTTTTTCATCATATTTTTCTGGAGTCCAATAATTCTCACATTGTCTCTCCTAGACCTATTTTTCAGGTCTGTTGTTTCCCCAGGAAGGTATTTCACATTTTTCTCCACTGTTTGATTTTTTTTGGTTTTGCGTGACTGATTCTTATTGTCTCCTCAAGTCATTCAATTCCGTTTGTTCGATTCTGATTTTCAATGAAGTATTTTCTTCACTCACTTTTTTTAAATATCTTTTTCTAATTGTCCAATTGAGTTGTTTTGTTCTATGGAATGTTTTTTCATTTCTCCAATTTTATTCTTTAGAGAGCCATTTTCTGTTTCCAGTTCACTAATCCTATTTTTCAAGGATTTGTTTTCTTTATCCACTCTGTCTTTAAATGAGTGGAATGACTTCTCCAGTCTCTCTTGCCAAGCCTCCCTCTCCTTTTCCCATTTTTCTTCTAGCTCTCTTGTGAGAGCCTTTTTAATTTCTTCTATGAGATTCATCTGTGCTGAAGAACAGATGATCTCCTCCTTTGGGGACTCACCTGGAGACAGTCTGTTTTTAGTCTCCTCAAGGTTTAGAGTCTGCTCTCTATCCATATAGAAGCTGTCAAGGGTTAAGGTCCTTTTAAAGTCTTTGCTCATTTTGTCAGAGAAGAATCAGAGACAAACTAACAAAGAAAAAAACCCCGAAATGGAATCTGCTTTTTTGGGGGAGGGGCTGCGTGGCGTTACCGAGCTTCCTGTACAGACTGAAGGGGCAGCAGCGAGGCACTAGCAGGACTGTGCTGAGATGCTGTGGGGGAGGGGTGGCCGGTCTTAAGGAACTCCAGCTGTTTGGGGTTGTATTCTTCACCCGCGGTGTTTTTAGCTTCTCTGCTGGGCTACTGACTTGCTGCCAGGGCAAAGTATCCAATCCTGTAGCGAAGCTCTCCCCGCAGAGACGGCTGAGATCACATCCCACCCTCCCTCTGGTCTGCTCGGCTGTGAGCTACCTGCAGAGGTCCTGGTGCCGCTGCCCTCAGCCTGCACCCGATCTAAAACCATCCCGCCCTCGAGCAAAAACAGACCTTTGCTGGCGAATCTCAAGGATGTTTTCTCTTGGTAACTATTTGTGGAGGGTTTTTCAGTCAAGCATTAATTCAGAGGCTTGTCATGAAGTGAATTCTGAGAGAAAACATGAAGCTTACACAGCTGTGTGCCTCCTCGCCGCCATCTTGGCCGGAAGCCCCCCATCTTAGATTTTATATTAAGTTATTTTGATCTTGGGAATATATTACTCTATTCCCTCCTGCAGTTTCTGCAGGATGTAGAACTTTCTTTTATTAATATTAGAAGGTCTTTCTCCTGGTGGCTTCAAAAATTCATTATTAATGGAATTATTATATTTAAGCATTATGTGTTCTTGAACTTTGACAAATAAGGTGTTTGGGTTTTTTTTTCCTTGTGTTGATCTGTAGATTCTTTTCATTGACACTTTATTTTTGATGTTTAGAAGTTTTGGCCAATTTTCTTTTAGTATTATTGCATTAAAATGTTTGGAGTTTTTTATTTATGTTCTTTTGGGAGATTATAATCTTTATATTGTCTCTATGCATCCTGTTTTTCAGATTAATATGTTTTAATCATATGGAGTTTATGGTTTTTTAATGTTGTTCCTTTTTTGCTTCTCTTCTTCAAGATTGTCTTTCATTTTAAATATATTATACTGTGATATATTGGAAATAGCATAGGATTTGGCATCAGAAGACCTCTTTTCAAATCCTGCCTCTATCATTCAGTAGGCAAATTGGTAGCCTGTTAAAGATAGCTAGAGGGCACTAGAATGAACAGCTGAGACATGAATAAAGCCAGAGAAAACTTGAGATGTAAATGAGAAGGCATATCATTCCAAATGGGAGATAACCAATTAAAATACCCACTTAGAGGAGATGCAGTGGGCTGTTCAGGAGGTCAGTGTCATTAGACTGCAAAGTCCTACATTTTAAGAGGCAAAGAAACCTTGGTTCAAATCCCCAACTTTTAACACTTACTAAATGTGTGACTTTGGACAAGAAAATTTCTTTGATACACAAGTTCTTCATCTCTAAAATTAGGAAGTCAAACTCAATGACTTCTTAAGCACCTTTTAGATCAAAATTTATGGTCCTATAGTTCCTCTGGACCTTAGTTTCCTCATTCATAAAATGAAGTATTGGATTAACTGTCCAAGAAGGATCTCTTCTTGATTTCAGTCGATTATCCTGTGGTCTTAGAACCTCAATATAGTATTATTCAATACAGAGAGAAATTTGGTATGAATTGTCTATCTTGGACCATCTATCTAAAGGCTGCTAAATAAGGTGACTCAGATAGTGTGAACTTTGAGGACAGTCTTACACAGAAACCACTATACCTGTATTTAACATAACCATACAGGTATTTAAAAATTTTTAAAGATAACGTATTTGCTGAGGCTGCTGCAATTTAAAATGCAACACAGAGCAATTACTAAGAACCAAAGCACAATTCTGCTACTCTAGCTTTTCTTTAAAATGATTTTTCAATAAGAATATGATTATTAATCAAACAAATGCCTTTTGTACATTTTGATCCAGAATCTCAGTACTCAAGTACTTTGTTATAGAATAATTAACGAATAATAAAAGGAACTCTTAGGGCCAATAGTAAGTTTTCATAAACTGGTGTATGTTTAACAACCAAAGAATAACTTGGGCATAGAACAAATCTTGCATAGAATACACAAAAACATGCATAGTTTACATATAATAGTAATAATAGTAACAATAACAGCATTTATATAAAGTTTATGAAATATTTTACATGTTAGCTCTATTAGTCCTCAAAACAATCTGTGAATTAGTTGCTATCTCTAGTTCAGAGATGTATTTATATGTACATATGTTTCACATTAAAATTTGGAAGAACTCATTAAAACTCTTAAAATATCTGAATGATAAAAAGTATAGAATTAAAATACAGAATCAAATCAGTTTAAAAAAATGAAAAACAAGGATACAGAGGAATAGATCTTATGATTATTAAATTTATCATTTAAGACTGCTCCTTTGTTAAATCACAATTCTACTTATACTAAACACAAGTAAAATTTTCTTTTTATTCATACTTGCATTTTTCAATACTGAAGGATGCATAGTCCCTAACTTACAAAAGTATTGTGTTATAATAGTTTTTAGTAAGTCAATTTGAAACATAGAACACATTTTCCAATTTACTTAATTTGTTATAAAGTATAAATTCCTACGTTAAATCCCAAGGAAATGTATTTAGCCTACATTATAGCTGAAATTTGTAGAGAACAAACTAGTTACAATAGTAGTGATAAAAACTGAAACAATCAAATTATTCTTAGGTTTACATTTTTTCCTTTTGAATGATGTTATCTCAGAAAAAACAATTTAATTAAGAATTAAAAGGTAGATAGAAATACTGTAAAAATGCTTATGGGAGCTTCTTGATACTTTCTTGGACGTTATAAAGTGATAAAACTGGTTCTTATCCTACATAATTTCATTTAAAAAATCTAAAATAAAAAAGTTTTTGTTTTTTTTTTTTTGATTGAAACATATCATTAGCATTTTTACATCTATCAGTGCACGAGACTATAAACTCCTCAAAGCATAGATACGCTTTCATCTGTCACTGTATCCCTAGCACTCAGCACAATGCTTGGAACATAATAGAAGTTTATGGTTTTCTGATTGCTAATTTTTGTAAAGTGCTTTCCACATCTTAAAGATAGATACACATATACATATTCATGTATATATTAACATATCACATATTTGTTGTCATATTTTGTAGGATCACTTCACTTTGAATCAAGAGATGAGTTATAGTCCTAGTTCTCACTCATCAGCTGTGTGATCATTTTCAAAGTCAAATGTCACTAAAATGAGAAGTATTTTATTTTATGTTACTATTTGGCCAAAACTAGTAATTTCAAAAATGTAACAGTAATACTAATTCAATTACAAATAAATAATGGATGAATTCATTACAAATAACCAAATAATATCCCTTACAGTGCTTTAGGAATACTTCATTACCTTTCAAATTAAATATATCTTTAGGATCATGACCTTAAAAGACCTTTTAGTCACTGTGTCACCCACTTCAATTTCTGTTCTAGACAAAGCCCAGTCTATAACTACTCAAGCTAAATTACCATGTTTCCTTGCCCTTCTTTTCTCCTAATTCTGAAGTTCAACTTAAAAGACCCCAATAAATATGAGAAAATAATCCTTTTATTCTTTATTCACATTATAGACCTTTTCTTCATAAGGGCCAACCTCTGCAAAAGGTCAAGTATATATTATATTCTACTGTCATCTAGTCTCTGGCTCCAAGATTTTTATGTTCCTTGACTACTGACACAACTTACACCTTACCTTATCAAGCTGATTCAAAATCAACACATGAACAAACTCCCTATATCAAATTTATTATTTACAGGTTACTGTCTAATGCAATATCTGGTGCAGAACATAATTTGACAATATTAACAGGATCATATACCCTGTGAGTATTCAAATAACTGATTGAAAAACATTTTAAGCCATCTTTGAAATGTAAAATTCTTTCTTCTTTAACAATAGTAAGTTTGGAATATTCTGAATCTCAGAATATCTGGCCAATATTAACAGTCATTCAAAACATTTCCTCTCTTTTGGAAGTGTAATCAAATGCATCCTACAAAAGTTTGCTTATTGTCAGATATTCGAGATTCCATAAATACTTTAGTAAAACATCATTTGGACACCACACCACATTCCCAAGTGATACATTTTTATTATTGAGTCATTTTCATCAGCTACTTCTTTTTTTATGGTTTTCTTGGCAAAGACAATGTAGTGGTTTGCCATTTCCTTCTCCAGCTCATTTTATGATGAAGAACTAAGGCAAACAGGATGAAATGACTTTCTCACAGTCACACAGCTAGTAAGTGTCCAAAGCTAAATTTGAATCCAAGAAGATGAGTTTTATTGACTTTAGTCAGGACATTCTAACCACTAGTCACCTAGCTGTTCCATAATACATGTAGGCTACATCTATTTTCAATGAGCTCAATACCAAAATGGAAATTACAAGGACCATTTCATAATCTTCTATGGACTACATTTCTTTTCATGACAAATAACTAAAGCTAGGCAAGATCCATTTCTAGATTTTATGGGACCACTCCACAGAAACAATAACAGAGTCAGATTTAAAATGAACTAGAGGAGACATTCTTCTGCAAGCCTGACACAAACCTGAATCCCAAGAAACAATGGAAAACTGATTCCGTTTCAAGTTATTAACAAAGGTTCGAATTAATTTAGGCGATCCAAAATATACAGTTTAATACAGACCACAAATATCTCTCTTAACCCAATCTTATTCAGACTTCAAAGAATTTCTAGAATAAACTTCTCTTCCTGGAATCGATACAGAACTAGACTATATACTTCAGCCTCAAAAAATCTTCAAAGATTTCTTATTGAATAATAACATAAAAATACAAAGGTCTCAAATTGGTATTTTAAAATGCCATAATGTAAATTCAACGTACTTTTCCAGACTTACTTCATATTATTCCATTTCACACATTCTACTTCTTGAGCCAAATTTGTCTTGATTCCTAATTATATGTACTCCTGAACTAATAGATATTTAAATCTTCCATTTCCCTGTGCTTGGCCTAGTCTCCCCTAAGGTGGGAATTCATTCCTTATAAAACGCCTCCTTCCTCAAATTATTTATTTAATTAGTATTTATTTAATTGTGCACAATTTGTATCCAGGCTACTTTCAACTCCTCCATGGTAAGAAATAATTTGTTTTTGGTCTTTGCACCTTGAATACTATCTTGTATATACTAGTGACTTATATGTCTGTTCAATTGAACTACCTCATTTTTTAGCAAATTTAAGTACACAGATTAAGGAATAAAAAAATGTGCCCAAATAAAGAACTCTGAAAGAATAAAATATAATAAAGCTGTGAAGGATATAAAAATGACTAATACATAATCCCTGTTTTGGGAGGGTGAAAAGGTTAACTACTTTACCAAAATGAGATATAATCACTTGGGCAAGGCAATTTTTAAAAGGCATAACTTTTATCTTAACAAATTAATGTGACATATTATATAATAAAGTAACATTACAGACATCACAGAGATAGTTTTTTTAATCTGAGCCAAATACTTTCATAATGAAGTAACATTTCAGACAACATAGGACATATGATTCTTTTAAGTTAATGTCAAGTTGTCAGACAACAGACTGGTCAGTAACATATTTACATGTTGAATTTGAGTCAGCTTAATAGAGTGTAGGTTGTGCCACTAGTTAGGGAACATAACAATTCTGGGGCCTGGCACTAGGTGACAGTTTGATAAGATATAATATTATATTACAGAAGAAGCATATCAGAGTTATTGGGTTTTTATCTCTTTGTCACATTAAATTCCAAAGCATAATGTAACAATGACCATTATATGTTAACAAAAGCTATTTATTTTTTATATTTGCAAATTAAATATCTGAATAAAAACAAATACGTAAAAACTAATCCAATAGTTTGACTCACTGGGATCCTAAATAGGCCCAGTTTTTTTATAACACACATCATCATATGTTTATGAAACTCATGGAATTATCATAAATCATTAAAGTGTATTATATGCAATGTTAACAAAGAATGTTCTATGATGATAGAGCATTGATTACAATTTTTTCACTTAATAAACTATAAATAGGTATTCTAATCTCCACTCAGTAGCCCAGATGAGTCATGTTACTTTATTAAAATATCACTAAGACAAATATCATTTATTAAGCACCTACTATGTGTCAACTTTTCACTCACTTCACTCTGAATTTGCTGCTCTGTCTAGTTTCATTCCATGAAACAAAAAGTCCTTCCCAGGTTAAGCTTATCACTAGGCTGCTAAACTCAAGCCTTGATTGATATCACATTCCTCAGATAGCCCTCCCCTCTAACTGGAGGGCTGGAAGATGCCATATGTATTCCTCTTCCTTTCTAGAAGACTTTTTCTAGAAAAAACTTTTTTCTTATCTCATCACTCTGCCTCTGCTGCTCTGCCTGATTTCAGCTCTAAAGAACACCCTATGTCTGGTAATGCCTTATGGTTACCCTCCCACTTCTCCTGCCTTTTTTTCTGTGTTGTCATCGCCCTCCCAACTAGACTTTAAACTCCTTGAAGGCAGGGACCATCTTTGTCTTAGTAATGATACTCTCAACACAGCAGACTCTTAATAAGGAGGAGATAAAAACAGTGTCTGCTACTAAGCATCCAGCTTAATGCACTCTCAAGAATACAAAGGCGTTTGGGAGCAGTTTGTTAGGGGGCGGGAAAGGCTTTGTGTTTGTTTCAGGGAAATCACCAAGAGGAAGGACTAGGATGGACTTTCAGTAGAAGATAGGACTTTAATTGAGACTTGAAGAAAGCCAGGAGATGTAGATGAAGATTAAAAAGTATTCTAGGTATAGAGGATGGTAAGTGAAAATGCTCAAAGTAAGAAGATGGAGGGTCTTCTGAGAGGAACAGCCAGGAAGCTAGTGCCACTGGATCACAAAGAATATGAAAGGGATTAAGGTATAAAAAGACTGGAAAGGGCCTGGATATAAAAGGCTCTCAAAGCCAAACAGAGGATTTTATATTTGAACTTGAAAATAAAAGGTGGCCACTGGAGTTTAATGAATGAAGTATAATACAGTCCTACAAATTAGGAAGACCAATTTGAAAGCAAATAGAAGACAAAATGGGGAAGAAAGATAGGAAGTAGGGAGACGAATCAACAGATCATTGCAGTAGCCCAATAGTGAGATGATAAGGGCTGGCACTAAAGTAATTACAGGGAGGTACATAGGAGAGTTATCATGAAGACAAAAGAGAAGAATCTGAGTATGAGAAAGGAAAGAGTAAAGAATCAAGGACAACACCTAGGTCATTAACGGAAAAGGGTGGCACCCTTGACAATAAAAGGAAAGTGAGGGACAGGATAGGGTTGGGGGGAAAAGTTAACGAGTTCTGTTTTGGACAAGTTGAGTTCAAGATTATCTATAAGACATCCAATTCAAGATGAGTAGTTATCAGACATTGTCAGGAGGTGGTGAGGTTCCTGGCCCTGGAGTCAGGAAGATCTGAGTTCAAATCTAGCTTCAGACACTTGACACTCCTGTGTGTGTACCTGGGCAAGTTATTTAATACAAACTGCCTCACAAAAACAAAAGACCCAAGGTCAGGAGAAAGAATAAAACTAGGCAAATAGATATTTGCATACAGATAATAATTGAAACCATGGGAAAACTCTCATAGAGGAAGAAAAAAGGGAGCCCAGGACAGAGCCTTGAGGGCCACAGTTGGCTAGCATGACATGGGTGAAGATCCAACAAAGGAGAGAGCAAGATAAGTCCACCAATTAGGAGAAGAAACAGGCAAAGCAATATTATGAAAATACAGTATCAAAGGAGAAGATAACTGAAAATGTCAAAGACTGGAGAGGTCAAAAAAATGGAGATTGAGAAAAATTCATGAGATATAGAAATTAAGAGACCATTAATAAGTTTGGAGAGTGAAGTTTTAGATAAATGATAAGGTCAGAAGCCAGACTGTATTGAATAAATTAGAGATTTGTTGCCTACAGAGCTGGCATTTCAGAAAGCATGATGGAAAGGTTAGGTAACCTTAGAGCCAGTTATTTGAGAGGGGTGGAAATGAGGACAGTGTAGGATAGAGAATGAGGTTAAACAATGTCAAATGGGATTGATAATTACTGGGTGGGTTTGATGGGATGGAAGTATGTTAGTCATTGAGAAATTTAATCAGGTTGATCATTGTCCACTGGAGTACGCCCTTGGGTAGAATGATCAGAGGGCTTCAAGCAGCTGTGTATGGCTGGAAAGTAAAGGAAGGTAAATGGACAGGAGAGTACTACCTTCCTAAGGCAGATTTAGTCCTGTGAAGCTGCAGATGACTAAAAAGAATGCTTGGAAAAGATTAGAAATACACAGGCAATGTAAGTCCAAGGAAATCAGAGGTCAATAAAAAGAGTGCCTGCCTGGAGCATAGTTCTATATGTTGTTCATATATTTTAACATATGGCAGATTTGGATATTAAAAGACTGAGTTCAAATCACAGCTCTCCTACTTAAGAGGTATAATTATATGTCTTTGGTCAAATTAGTCACTTAAGCTACCAGGCTCGCAATTCATCTGCAAAAGAAGTTTGAAATGGATGGCTTGTAAAGCCCCTCACTTTCCTCCAAAATTATGCTGAAGAAGAAATACTACAGGACCACTGATGTAATCTTACCTGTTTAAGAGCCTTTTTGGTGTGTTGCTGGAAGGAAGACACTAACTTGTTTTGCACTGCTGTATTTGTAAGGTTCGAGTCCCGGTTGGAAGACGATTCTTCAGATACTTGTCTTGTACAAACTAAAAAAAGAAGTAAGAAATGTGATTATAAATGGTTATTTCTTTTTAAGTCTCATTTAGAATTACCAATTTCTTTCTAGTAGAAAAAGTTTTTTTTTAATAGCCTTTTATTTACAAAACTATGGATGGATAATTTTTCAACATTGACTCTTGCAAATTTTCCCCTCCTTCCCCCCACCCGCTCCCCTAGATGGCAGGTAGCCCAATACATGTTAAATATGTTAAATCCAAAATATATATACATATTTATAGTTCTCTTGCTGCACAAGAAACATTGGATCTAGAAAGAAAAAAAAAATCTGAGAAAGAAAACAAAAATGCAAGCAAACAGTAACAGAAAAAGTGAAAATCCTATGTTGTGGTCCACACTCAGTTCCCATAGTCCTCTCTCTGGAGATGGCTCTCTTCAGTACTGAACAATTGGAACTGGTTTGAATCATTTCATCATTGAAGAGAGCTACATCCACCAGAATTGATTATCATATAGTCTTGTTGAAGTGTATAATGATTTCCTGGTTCTGCTCATTTTACTTAGCATCGATTCATGTAAATCTCTCCAGACCTTTCTGAAACTATTGGTCATTTCTTACGGAACAATGATATTCTATAACATTTATAAACCATAATTTATTCAGCCATTCTCCAATTGATGGGCATTCATTCAGTTTCCAGTTTGTAGCCACTACAAAAAGGGCTGCCACAAACATTTTTGCACATATGGGGTGCCTTTCCCTCTTTTAAGATTTCTTTGGGATATAAGCCCAGTAGTAACATCATTGGGTCAAAGGTGTGCATAGTTTGATAACTTTTTGAGCATAGTTCCAAATTGCTCTTCAGAATGGTTGGATCCATTCACAGTTCTACCAACATTGTATCAGTGTCCCAGAAAAAAAAAGCTTCTTCATATGTAAACAATATAGCAGTCCACCTGAAACAAGCCTGAAGAAATTTAAGTATTTTAAATCTCTCACCCCACAGGCTAAAAATACCATCAATCAAAAAACAAAACAAAACAAACATACATACACACAACCAAAATTATTCCTTCATTTATGTGGCTACACATATGGTAGAGTTTTATTTATACAGTGGATTATGACCTCAACAATCTATCCTCACTTGAAGCAAAAAAGTATGAAAATTAGAATGTGGTCTTTTAAAGTGTGAAGAAACTGGTCCTTTTCAGACTATCATAAAGTTTTTCCCTTTCCTTGAATTAGAGAAACTTATTTTTCCCCTCTAACACTGCTAAATAGGAAAGGTAGGATAAAGAAGCTTTCTTTGAAGAAATTCCAAAATTATAAACATAAACCTTTGTGGCTACCTCTCTCCACTGTTCATAAGATTGTCTGGCTAAATTAAAATATCTACTTTGTGTCACATGTGATTGAGGTGGGGGTGAGGGTGGTAAAAGAATACTAAGGTGTTATGGTTCAAATGTTATATTCAGGTCTATCAGTAATGGTGACAATAATAGCATTTATATAGTGTCTTAAGTTTATCTCATTTAATCCTCAGAACAAACCTAAGAGAAAATTGCTATTATCCATTTTATAGACAGTCAGCCAATAAACATTAATTAAGTGCCAACTTTGAGCCAGGCACTGGCACTATGCTAGCACTAGGGATACAATAAAGGTAAAAGGTAGTTTCTTACAGTCTAATGGAGAGACAACATGAAAACAGTTAGTTATAAATGAAAAACAGACAGATACAGGATAAATTGGAAATAATCAAAAGAGGGAAAAAGCACTAGAATTAAGGGAGATCAGGAACGATTTCTTTATACAAAGCGGATTTTTAGCTAGAACTTAAAGGAAACCAAGGAAGCCAAGAGGTAAAGATAAGGAGAGATAAAGTATTCCCAGCATGGGGGAACAGCCAATGAAAATGCCTATAACTGTGAAAGAGAAAATATCTTATTTGAAGAAAAGCAAAGAGAGCAATGTCATGAGGAATTGGAGGAGGGAAGGTTAGCATAAGAAGATTATGAGGATGAGGAAATTGAGGCTGATTTAATCAGGGTAGCAAAACTGGTAAATGTTAGTATTCTAAGTAAGTTCTTTCAGATTCCAAGCACTCTATTCACTACATCTAGTTAGATTATGTTGACAAATTCTCTCTCTCTCTCTCTCACACACACACACATATCTATATCTATATCTATATTTTGGTTTCCTGCCTGTATAATTTATGAACTGTCTGGGAATGACAAAGATACTCATTTTTTACAATTATTTTCTCATTAACTAATTTTAATTCCTCTATAAAGCAATAATAGTCATAATCATCTACCTTCCTCTTTTGTTGTGTTTTACAAAAGAAAAACTGGTATTAACTTGATTGCTATTTCTCTTGAACAGAAGAGGAAGTGTTTGATGGCAAAGTCAATTTCTGGGTGTTTATGTCCTTTGTTGTGACAACTATTGAGTATCAATGAAAACTTTTATACCAAAGAATTATAATTGAGATCAATGTCTTTGATTTTTCTATTTCCCACTTTTTAGCTTTGATGGCTTATTTTAAAAGATGAAGCTGAAGTTGCTGTGACTGTTCAGTCTTCTCAATTTTGGCCTTTTTATATCTGATTTTTCTCTTCACTCTGAATAATCAATATTCTGTCTGCACAGTAAATTTTGATATGATTCCCACTTAAATAGTTGTTCCTGGTTAAGACAATTTTATATTTTGATGATTTTTGTTTGTCTATGTTCTTATTTTTTTAAGTATTTTTTCCAATTACATGTAAAAACAATTTTTAACCTTCATTTTTTAAAAATTTTGAGTTCCAAATTATTTCCCTCTCCTCCCTAATTTCTTATGAGTAAGCAATTTGATAAAGGATATTTATGTGCAATCATGTAAAACATTTCCATATTAATCATGTCATGAAAGAGACAAAAAGAAAAAAAAATCACAATTTTTTAAAATTTAAATTTAAAAGTGAAAATGGTATGCTTCAATCTGCATTCAGACTCCATCAGGTCTTTCTCTTAAGGCGGATAGCATTTTCCATCATGAATCCTTTGGAATTGTCTTGGATCATTGTATTGCTGGGAAAAACTGTTCACAGACAATGCTCAAGTAAGTCTTTCCATGTTTTTCTGAAATTGTGCCTGCTCATCATTTCTTATTACAAAATAGCATTCTATTACATCTATATACCACAATTTTTTAGCTATTCCAACTGATGGGAATCCCCTTAATTTCCTATTCTTTTCAATCACAAAAAAAAAAAAAAATTGCTATAAATATTTTTGTACATGTAAGACCTTTTCCCTTTTTATAATCTCTCTGATAGACGTAACAGTGGTATTACTGAATCAAAAGATATGTACAATTTTAAAGCCCTTTGCACCTAGTTCCTTATTGCTTTCCAAAATAGTAGGATCAATTCATAAATCCCCCAACAGTGCCATTAAATGTTCCAATTTTCCTGCATCCTCTCTAATATTTATTATTTTCCTTTTCTGTCATATTAGCCATCTGATAGGTATGAGTTGTGCCTCAGAGTTGTTTCAATTTGCCTTTCTTTAGTCAAAAGTGATTTAGAGCATTTCTCCATATGAGTACAGATAGCTTTGATATCTTTATCTGAAAACTGCCTGTTCATATCTTTTGACAATTTATCTACATAGAATGGCTTCTACTCATAAATTTGACTTAGCTCTATATATTTGAGAAATGAGGTCTTATCAGACATAGCTGAAGTAAAGAGTGTTTCCCAGTATTCTGCTTTCCTTTTAATTTTGGTTACAATGGTTTTGTTTGTGTAAAAACTTTTAAATTTAATGTAATCATAATTTCCCAATCTACATATAGTAATGTTTTCTTTCTCTTGTTTGGGCATAAATTCTTCTCTTCTCCATATATCTAACAAGTTAAATGTTAATTGCTCTCTTATTTTGCTTATGATACTGCCTTTTATGTCTAAACCACATACCCATCATTGATCTTATCTTGGTATACAGTATAAAATGATAGCTAATACCCAATTTTTATCATTGTGTTTTCCAGTTTTCCTAGTAGTTTTTGACAAATAGTGAGTTCTTATTCCAGAAGCTGGGGTCACTGGATTTAGTAAATACTAGGTTACTTTTTACAACTATGTGTAAACCTAATCTATTTCACTAATCCACAACTTTATTTCTTAGCCAGTACTAGACAGTTATATTATCACTTTATAATATAGCTTGAGATCTGGTATGACTAAGCCATTTTGTTGTACATTTTTTCCCATTAATTCCCTTGTATTCTTGACCTTTTAAGTTCTCCTCAGGTGAATTTTATTATTTTTTCTACCTTTAAAAAATATTTTTTCTCATAGTTTAATTAGTATGACATTATGAATAAATTAACTTAGGCAGAGTTTTCATTTTTGCCTCAGCCTATCCATAAGCAATTGATATTTTTTCTCCAGTTGTTTGGATCTGACTTTATGTAAAAAGTGTTTTACAATAGTATTCATGTAAAGCCTGGATTTCTCCTGGCAGGTGGAATATCAACTATTTTATGTTTTTGTTCATCCTTTGTTTTCTAAAAGAACCAATTATATCAGGAAGCTGATGTCTTGATTTATAAGTAAATTGGATTTTAGTGAATCAGGGTTATGCAAAGTCATCCCTTCTCACCAGTCTTTTGCTTCTGCCACTGTCTCCTCTAATCTGCCTCCTTTTTGTTAACCCCTTGCTTTATTTAACAGCTTTTCCTCAGACTTTCTTAAAGGATAAGAAGATTTCTATATCCAATTGATAATGAATATTATTCTCTTTTGAACCAATTCTGATGAGACTAAGGTTGAAATTGTTAGAGGGCTGGAACTCTGAAAAGGTGTACTTGAATATCTAAGACAGCAGAGTACTTAAAACTAACTACCTACTCAATGTGAGATAATGGTTCTATAAACATATACTTAGATGATATGATGATGAGATGGCTCTCCTCAGGATTGGCTCCTGCTGAAGGTGGTGTGGCAAGGTAATATAACTACCTACTCAATGTGAGATAATGGTTCTATAAACATATACTTAGATGATATGATGATGAGATGGCTCTCCTCAGGATTGGCTCCTGCTGAAGGTGGTGTGGCAAGGTAATTATAGGGAAGGATTGGAGGGCTGAGGGAGAGTCTCAGAGTCTTTCTGCCGCAGTGTGCACAGCAGGGAAGATTTCAGGCTCCAGAGTCCAGAGACCAGGATCCATCTTTGAAGAGTGTCGCGGCAGCTTGCCTGCCTTCTTCACTTCTCCTCCTGAAGACCAAGGACTTTGACTGATCCTGACACTAACTGATCATGAGACCCTCCAGAGAGCTAGCTCAGCCATTATATGAAATGATGCCCACTACCCCACTCTTCCTATCTCCCCCTCCACTATAATAGGCTTTTCAAATGCCTCTTTTCATGTGAGATAATTTACCCCATTCCTGTCCCTTCTGCTTCCAATGGAATCCTCCTTCCCTCCCATTATTTTATTATTATTATTTTTTAATAAATCATCTTCTCAAAATCACTTATACCTGCACTCTCTGGCCATGTATATTCCTTCTAACTACACTAATAGTGACATAATTCTTACAAATTACAAGTATCAGCTTAAATGTAAGGATGTAAAAAGGTCAGTCTTACTGAATCCCTTGATTTCTTTTTCACTTACATTTCTACTCTCTCTGTTTCAACCTGCATTATTTTCTTGAGTTCTGTCACACAGATTCCATATCTTTGGTAAGTTTTTCATTCCTAAAATTTATTCCCTTACTCATCTCCACATCTAGAATCCCTCTTTTCTTTCAAAGATCAATTCAATTTCAATATGAAGCTACCCTCATGCCCTATATGATTTTCCCTCACCTCCACAAAATTATTTAAATTTATTCTGCTAATATTTTGTAAATACTTGATTAAGTACCATGTTTGTTCTCCCATCCTTTCTGACCTCTCTTGTGCTTCAGATAATATTTATTCATGGCTCTTCTCTCAGATATATTCTCTTTTTACAAGATTTTCATTGACACTGGTTTGTCCTGCTTCTCTTTCTATTTGTCTTGACTGCTTGTTAGGATCCTTTACTGGTTTTTCATCTAGGTTATGTCACTTGTATGTATTCCAAGTTTGTCTGGGCTCTCTTTTCTTAGTATCTCATTTGATTATATCATGGGCTCCCATAGGGTTAAACCATCATCTCAATGAACATCACCCACATAGCTAGAGATGCAATCCTTAACTTTACTCCTTAATTCCAATTTTCCATTATCAACTAACCTTTGAATACCTCAAACTGGATATCCTGTAGGAATTTCAAAGTCAACATATCCAAAATAGAATTTCCTCCTAAATTTCCCTGCTTCACAATTTTCCTATCACTATAGATGGAACTAGACACCCAAATCTGCATCTTGGTGTCTTTCTCAATTCCTCACTTGCATTCTCCTCATATGTTATAAGATCTTGTCATTTCTGTCTTTATTATTTTTAAACAATCTTTGCTATATTATTATACATCTTTCCTACATATCCTCTCTCCATTTACAGAGCCTCCACTCTGAAAAAGGACCTTATCACCTCTCATAAGGATCAGTGCAACAGCATTCTATCTCATCTCCTTGCTTCATTTTTCCCTCAACTAAACTGTCAAATGTAGACAGGGAACAAGCATTTCTTAAGTACTTATAAGTCAGGCACTATGCTAAACATTAGAAATACAAGTACAAGCAAAAAGAAAAAATAGTCTCTGTCTTCAAAAAGCTTGCATTCTGATGACAGAAAACTGCAAATAAAAGGGAAAGAGAGAAGTTAACCTTCAGAAGTACAGTAAATATGTACAGGTAATTTTCTGATGAAGAAATCAAAACAATTTGCAATTATATGAAAAAAATGCTCTAAATCACTATTGATTAGAGAAATGTAAATTCAAACAAGAAAATACTAGCCTGGCTAAACAACAAAAGTAACTAATATTGGCAGGGATGTGGAAAAAATGCAACACTAAGTAAATGGTGTTGGAATGACAAAATAATCCAACCATTTTAGAAAGCAATATGGAATTATGTCCAAAGCATTATTAAATTCTCTATACTTCAGTACCACTACTTGCTTTATATCCAAAGATGATTAAGAGGGAAAAAAAAATAATCTATGTGTTCTAAAAATGTTTATATGAGCTCACTTTATGGTGGCAAAAAATTGAAAAATTCAGATATCATAATTGGAATGGCTGAAAAAATCACAGTATATGATTGTGATGGAATACTAATATGCTCCAAAAAATGAGGAACTTGAAGACGGCATCAAGATGACAAAGTGAAGACAGGAACTTGCCAATCCCTTCCCCCAAACTACTCCAAACTTCTTTAAATAATGACTCTAAGTAAATTTACAAGCATCAAAACATCCAAAAAGATTAAGTAGAACACTTTCCAGCCAAAAACAACTTAGAAGGTAAACAGAAAAGGTCTGTGGCCACAGGATGAGGGTATAGCATACAGCCCCAGTGCAAGCTGTGCCGGTGCAGCATCAGCCCTAGCCCCAGACCAGGCTCCACACTAGTAAAGCAGGAACCAGTCTTAAAGACTTCTGAATCAATGGCTTCTAGACCTCTTATCGTCTCTGGAATGAGACACCAAAGAGGATGCAGAATCTGGTCAACAGAAAAGGTCTGTGGCAATTCTGTGGAAGGGCAGCTGACAATCTCAGTGGAGGCTGTCCCAGCGCCAGCAAAGCAGGACTCTGTAGCTGTATGTCTAGTTTGCTAAAGCAACAATGGAGCAGACTCCTAATAGCGTCAGGATAGAAAAGAGGGCTTATGGTCAGATTCCTAGAAGGATTTCTGAAAATAGCTGCACCAAATCCCTAAAGTTTGGAACAGTGCACCCTCCACCCTGGAAACAGAGTCCTAGTTTAAAAGAGCTAAAAAGCAAAATAATAGGCTAGGAAAATGAGGAAACAGCAGGAAAAGATTTTGATCATTGAAAGTTACTAGGCTGACAAGGAAGATCAAAACACGCACTTAGAAGAAGATAACAAAGTCAAATCTCCTACATCCAAAGCTTCCAAGAAAAATAAGAATTGATCTCAGGTTATAGGAGAGTTCAAAAGGGATTCTGAAAATTAAGTAAGGAAGATAGAGGAAAACTTAGGAAAAGAATTGAGACTGGTACAAAAGGAAATAAAAAAAAAAAAAACTAATAAAGATAATAAAGACTTAAAAAGCAAAATTGACCAAATAGGAAAGAAGGTACAAAAACTCAGTGATGAAAATAATTCCTTAAAAATTAGAATTGAGCAAATGGAAGCTAATGACTTTGAGAGATCAAGATGCAATAAAACAAAACCGGAAAAAAATGTGAAATATCTCATAGGAAAAACAACTGACCAGTAAAATAGACCAAGAAAAGACAATTTTAAAATTATTGGTCTTTCTGAAAGTCATGATAAAAAAAAACTCAATAAGAGCCATTATTTCCTCAATGTTTTCAGGACCAAATATATATATAGAAATTCTATGTTTGGCATATCAAGGCCTTCACCTTTCTTTCTTTTTTTTTTTTTTTTTTTGAATAAATCTACCCTGTATTTATAATGCTCTCCCCTCCTTATCTTCACACAGAAGTGTGTGAAAGGTCTTTCCCTGTTCTTCCTCCTTCCATCCTCACTCCCTCTTAATGTATTTCCTCTAAGACTGCTTTCCATATAGGGAAGTTTGTATGTGCCTGATTGATGTCATATCTCCTCCATTAAAATGTGAATTTTATGACAATAAGATCATGTTTTTACCTTTCTTTGTACGCCTGCTACTTAGCAGTGCTAGTATATAATAAACATTCAATAGATGCTTGCTGAATGAGTTTAATAAAATGCTAGCAAACAGTAGTGACAATCCTAATTTTTGTTTCCCAATCCCTCCTTAAGCAAGTCTTAACCTGCCTGGATTTCACTTTCATCAAAAAATTTTAAAGGAAGGCCTGCTCTGAGGCAAATACTAGGCTAGGGTACTAGCAATACAAAAAAAAAATAAATAAATAAAAATAAAAAAAAAAATTAAAGGCTTTGACTAAAAAATAAAAAATTAAAGTCTTTGACTTGCTATTTAGATGATCTCTAGAATTTCTCAACCCAATTATTAATTATAATTACCATCTATCCCAAAAGTGAAAGTAGGAAATTACATATCTTTGATCTTAAACACAAATAAATTCATGTATAAATGTATGTCTAAAGTAAACATGATATGCAGACTGCTGTGAAAGAAAGCCACGTAAACTGAATCTTTAGATACAGACAAGCCACACCAATTTTTAATGTATTTGTAAATATCAAATCCCATTACATATCCCACGAGTCCCTATATAAAAATTCTGAATAGCTTATTCTGAAAAGTACTTGTAGACTGAGTTAATGGGCTGTATTCGTTCATAGAAAGATTCTAGAGTTCTGACAAAACTATTCTCATTTTTTTCTCATTCTTGAAGCTGTTTTAGTAATATATGTAATAATGAAGAAATAAAATTGAGTTCATTTTAATAACTGCTCTTAGATAAATAAACAAATATTTTAGGAAACTTAAAACTAGTCCTCATAAATGATAGCCAAATGAAAATAATGCTTTAAAAAGGAGAAAAAGGTAGTGAAAAGAAAAATACAGAGGGAGAACTCCCTTCTATTTAAGAACTACTGTGAAAACCCAAAAGGAAGGACATGCATATTTACGTTATTTCATCTACAAATGCTGCCATACACCGTAGAATGTTTCTACCATACATGTTCCTAAATAAACACTAAGGACAATGAGATGATGATAACAGCATTGTCTGTTTTCACACATACACCATCATCACCTCACTATGGGGCATTTGTCTTTCATGAACAACACAGTTAAATGGGAGAAGGTATAAGTCCTGTCTCCTGTCTCACATCTTTTGCAAGAGAAAAAAATTTAAGAAACTTTTGGAGAACATAATGGCCCCAAAGGGCAATCTAGAAACCACTATTTCAAACTACTGAATTTAAACTCACACTGTGATGTAAAGCAATTGTTCTGGGAATTTCATTTTTGTTTTTTCAATAATAACTAGGATCTATGTGGGAAGCCTAAGGTCTGAAGCCAAAGTTGCAGATAGAGCTGGTAAACTAATGAACAGGAAAATAGCATGTAAAGACTTCAGATACTGGTAGACCTGCCGCAACATTCACCTGAGGTTCAGCACTTCTGTGTGGATTTTTAAAAATTCCTTTAACTTCATCTTTATGTATTTTCTGAAGGAAAATATTCATAATTAAATTAATACAGTTAAAAACAGCTTTTTAAAACTGACATCAAAGATTGACATCCTATTTTTAAGATGACAAGAGAAAATATGCTTTTCATACCTGAGTTATTATTTATCATGTTGAGAGAAAAATCAGGAAAAAAGGGCAAAACTACCAGGGAGAAACTACTAGAAAATTTTTTTTAAAGGTGAAAAGAGTATGATGACCTACATTTTGTCTCCATAGTTCTCCCTTTGTGTTGGAATCCTTACAAACTGTTAAGTCATTAGAATTGATAGAGAAAATAATTATTTAATTTAACATGATTCAGTATGATTGATCTGATCCTACGATAAGATGTTATGGGCCAGAACTTGAAACAAGGTACTAAGTGGAATTGAGGAGACAAAGTTGGCCTAAGTCATTTAGATGAAGAAACTCTTGTTCTAAACAGATAGGTGAAAGGGGCCTTTTAATGGCCCTTGTATATCCTTGCTGGAAAAGAAGAAAGCTACTCTTTAAAAAATTAATTCTAAAAATAGGCAAAAAACCATAAAGTGTTTTGATCATCTATAAACGTTAACTTAGCCATTGGATGTTAATTAAGTGTTACTGGGTCATTGATTCTTGGTTGTAATTCCAGATCCTTTGCATTTCAGGCCCTCTGATCCTTCATTGCAGATGCTGTCTGATTCTGAGTAATCCTGTGACTCCTGAACATTTGAACTTTTTTTTTTTTTTTTCTGGTATTTTGCAGTATTTTTTTTTTTATTGTGGGGTATTGTTCTTGAGTTTTCCAACAATGTTTCTTGAGGTTTTTGTGTAAAATCTCTTTCCAGAGATGACTGATGGATTCTTTCAATGACTATTTCTTCCTCTGGTTCCAATATATCAGGGGAGTTTTCCTTGATGATCTCTTGAAGAATGCTATCTAGAATCTTTTTTGGTCATGGTTTTTAAGTAGTCCATCAATTTTTAAATTGTCTCTTCTGGATCTATTTTCTAGATTGGCTGCCTGAATTTCCACCACTCTAATGAAATACACTCCTATACATGGCCAACACATATACCTATGAATTAAATCTATGTGATCTACACACATGTAATCTCAAGAATCCATATATAAAATTTATGGATAGTTTATTTTGAAAAGCACCTGAATAGATTATTTTTAAAAGCACTT
Organism: Sarcophilus harrisii; assembly: GCF_902635505.1. Taxonomy (NCBI): domain Eukaryota; kingdom Metazoa; phylum Chordata; class Mammalia; order Dasyuromorphia; family Dasyuridae; genus Sarcophilus; species Sarcophilus harrisii. The sequence continues at coordinate 478,611,482 of NC_045426.1, forward strand.
GTACACACAGATGTAGATATGTTTAGATTTAATTCATGAATGTGTATCCATAGATATAAATTTAATTTAAGAATTTTCCTAGCAAAATAAATCATTCCCATTATGTCCTCTTTATTGCTGGTAAACTCTAGACTAATCTCATCTGAATTTTAAAAAACAGAGCTGAACAAGATAGTAAGCATAAATGAGTTCCCATTTGTATTGATAGAAACAATATCCACACTAACGAGATGTTAGACTGTACTTAAATAATGTTAATGTACATTCTTAGTTAGTAAGCTGGGGTATAGAGGTATTTTTGAAACTAGAAATGGGAACTTAGGAAATCCAGCAAAGGTATTATTATTAATGGTAAAAATAATGACAATAACTTATTTATGTAATGCTTTACTATTTGCAAAACATTTTCATACTTTATTTTATTTGATTCTTATATCTCTATAAAGTAGATGTTTTTATTATCTCAATTTTATATATGAGGAAAACTGAGGTTTTATAGGATTAAGTGACTTAACCAGGGTAACTCAGATAGTTGTTAGACATACGCAAAAAGTCTTCCTGATTCCAAGAATAGTACCTCTAGTTGCTATGACAGGTATATGATGTTGTAACAGTTGTAGTTGTAATTGAGTTAATAATGATAATCATATTTTAAAGTAAAAATAGCAGCTAGAAGTAGCAAGATGGTGAGGTAGATCACTGGCTTAGCAATCCAGAAAAATCTAAATTGAAATATTTATGAACTTTGTGATCCTGAAAAATCTAAATTGAAATATTTATGAGCTTTGTGATCCTGGACAACTTACTTAACTTTTTTATTTTTCTTTATCTGTAAAATAGAAATATTAGTGCCTACCTTTTGGGGTTGTTGTCAGTATAAAATGAGATAATACTTGTAAAGTGCTTGGCAAACCCTAAAGCACAATATAATGTCAATCATTATTATTATTCTTTTAAAAAGCAAAGGATTTGTAATATCATTATACAAGTACTCTCTACACTAACACAGACCAAAATTTCTCAAAACTTAAAGCTGGGGCTTCAAGAGTTGTTCGGGAGAGGGAGGGTGAGAATCATCATCTTATGGCCACCTTGGTTAATTGGATGCACTTATGGAGATTAATTTGACATAAATTACAACAGATGTAACTGGGTTCATAGATCCCGAATTCTATGATGTACTATCAGAAAAAAGAATTAATAACAATAACAACAATGATGCAATTTTGGACCAGATAAAAGTAAAATTTTTAATGTATAGCAGAGAAAGATAGACTGAAGGCTTCAAATTTAAAAAAGAAGGCCCTATGGAATCAATGGGTAACACTAATACATGAGCACCTATTTTTCTTCAGTATATGACAGAATAAGATTAAAAATACCAAGAAGCACAGTATAATTAAACATAATAAGAAAGTTACTAAATTTATGAAATCAAAGATGGACAGGATATCTGTTACCAATGCATTCTTTTTTTTTCTTTTTTTTTTTTGTAAAGTTAAAAGGATAGGAGGATGTGAGAAGGTGAGAAGATTTAATTGTTAAATTTTTAAAAATAAAATGTAAATTTTTTTTAAAGAACTGAATGCAGAGAATCCTGGAGAATCAACTAAAAAACTATTAGAAGCAATCCACAATTTCAGCAAAGTTGCAGGAACAAAATAAATCCACATAAATCATCAGCATTCTTATACAACACTAACAAAATCCAACAGCAAGATACAAAGAGAAATTCCATTTAAAATAATTATCAATAGTATAAAATATTTGGGAATCTATCTGCCAAGGGAAAGTCAGGAATTATATGAGCAAAACTATGAAACATTTTCCACACAAATAAAATCAGATCTAAGCAACTGCAAACATATCAAGTTCTCGTGGATAGTTCGATAAAGATGATAATACTCCCTAAACTAATCTATTTATTTAGTGCTATACCAGTCAAACTCCCAAGTAACTATTTTACTAACCTAGAAAAAAATAACAACAAAATTCATCTGGAAAAACAAAAGATCAAGAATTTCAAATGAATTAATAAAGAGAAAAGCAAATAAAGATGGACTAGCTGTGCCAGATCTAAAACTATATTATAAAGCAGCAGTCATCAAAACCAGGTAGTACTGGCTAAGAAATAGAGAAGTTGTCAGTGGAATAAGTTAGGTTCACAGAACAAAATAGTCAATGACTATAACAATCTAGTATCTGACAAACCCAAAGGCTCCAGCTTTTGGGATAAGAATTCACTACTTGACAAAAACTGCTAGGTAAATTGGAAACTAGTATGGCAGAAAGTAAGCATAGACCCACACCTAATACCATATACCAAGATAAAGTCAAAATGGGCTCATGATCTAGACATAAAGAATGATATTATGAACAAATTAGAAGAACACAGGATAGTTTACCTCTCAGATTTGTGGAGTAAGAAATTTGTGACTGAAGAAAAACTAGAGATCATTATTGATCACAAAACAATTTTTATTATATTAAGTTAAAAATTTTTGTACAAACAAAACTAATGCAGCCAAGATTAGAAGGGAAGCAATAAACTGGGAAAACATTTTTACGCCCAAAGGATCTGATAAAGGCCTCATTTCTAAAATATATAGAGAACTGACTCAAATTTATAATAGTTCAAGCCATTCTCCAATTGATAAGTGGTCAAATGATACAAGCAGACAATTTCAGATGAAGAAATTGAAACTATATGTAGCCACATGAAAAGGTGCTCCAAGTCACTACTGATCAGAGAAATGAAAATTAAGACAACTCTCAGATTGACTAAGATGACAGGAAAAGATAATGACAAATGTTGGAGAGGATGTGGGAAAACTGGGACACTGATAATTGCTGATGGAAATGTGAACAGATCCAACCATTCTGGACAGCACTTTGGAACTTTGCTCAAAAAGTTATCAAACTGTGCATACCCTTTGATCCAGCAGTGTTTCTACTGGGCTTATATCCCAAAGAGATCTTAAAGGAGGGAAAGGGAGCCACCTGTGCAAAAATGCCTGTGGTAGCCCTTTTTATAGTGGCAAGAAACTGGAAACTGAGTGGATGGCCATCAATTGCTGAATAAATTATGATATTTGAATGCTATGGAATACTACTGTTCTGTAAGAAACAATCAGCAGAATGATTTCAGAGGGGCCTGGAGAGACCTACATGAACTGATGCTAAGTGAAATGAGCAGAACCAGGAGATCATTATATACGGCAACAATAAGACTACATGACAATCAATTTTTATGGACATGGCTCTCTTCAACATTCAGATGATTCAAACCAGTCCCACCCATACATCAATGAAGAGTCATCTACACCCAGAAAGAGAATCATGGGAAAAGAGTATGGAACACAACATAGCATTCTTGCTCTCTCTGTTGTTATTTGCTTGCATTTTGTTTTCTTAGCTTTTCTTTTTTTTTTTTTCTTCATCTGATTTTTCTTGTGCAGCAAGATAACTGTATAAATATGTATACATATATTGGATTTAACATGTATTTCAACATATTTAACATATACTGGACTACCTGCCAGCTAGGGGAGGGAATGGGGAAGGAGAGGAAAATTTGAAACAAAAGGTTTTGCAAGTGTCAATGTTGGAAAAATTATCCATGAATATGCTTTGTAAATAAAAATCTTTAATAAAAATAAAATAAAATAAAAAAGTTAATTTAAAAAAAAAAGAACTGAATGAAAAGAGAATGTTCATATTAAAGCAATTGGCACTTTTACAAAAAAAATTCTCAATATACATTTTTGGAATTACAAAATGAACCATAAAAGATTTAGAGTACCCTAATAAGAATGTTAACAAAGCATTAAAGCAGTTATAGAGATATGCAAACTTTCCTTACAAAAAGAAGGAATAAGATTGTTAGATATTTTTAGGGTACATATCAAATCAAAAACCTAGAGAAATACTTTTGGGATAGACAGACACCACTTTCACCATACACTTCTAAAAATTGACAGTAGCAGCAAACTATTAAATTTGCAGAAGATGACTCAAAGTGGTGTCTTTGGGTAGGAAGAACTAAGATAAGTGATATGTAAATGATAGAGATGAAGGCTTATATCATTCATATAAAAGCAGCCCCCAATAACTCAACATAGAGTCATCCAACAAAAGGCTGAGTCATATAGATGTTAATAGAAATAGAGTCTTATAATTCAGGATTTGGTCTTGGCTATCAGAAAACACTTAGAAAGTAATCAAAGTAGTTGTGATTCAAGGACACAAAGTAGAGAATACACACTACTGCAGGCTATAAAGCAGGGGTCCTCAAACTATGGCTGGCGGCCAGATGCAGCAGCTGAGGACGTTTATCCCCCTCACTCAAGGCTACGAAATTTCTTTATTTAAAGTCCCACAAAACAAAGTTTTTGTTTTTACTGTAGTCTGGCCCTCCAACAGTCTAAGGAACAGTGAACTGACCCCCCTATTTAAAAAGTTTGAGGACCCCTGCTGAAGAGTTTGCACCTACAGAATACCTAGAACAAGGTTCCAGTGCTGTTTCTATCTGAACCTCTTGTAAAATGATGATAGGAATGAGATTATCAAGATGATGATGATGATAATGATAATAAACAACTTACATGTAAACATATTTAGACTTTACAAAGTACTTTCATTACAATAACCTACAATTTTCCTATAAGTAAGGAAAGAGAGATAGACATGTGTGCACATATATGTGTGTATATGAATGTAAAGGACACACACACACACTCTTACATATTATAGGGAACCAGTTTTGTAGCTGGAAAAGAGTCTGAAATAGATGACATATCATAGATCTAGGACTGAAAGAGAAGCCACTAATCCAATCTTCTCTAAAAAATTTTATCAATAAGAAAAAGGAAGCCCAGGAAGATTCAGTTACACAATTAAGTGGGAGTGGCAGGATCTCAATGGAAGTGCTTGGACTTTAGGATCAGTGTCCTTTCCACAAAGAGCCAGCCCTAGAGTTTAGAATACTTGGTTTCAAATCCTACTTCTGATATCAATTACATGAGCATGAACAGTCAATCAATCATTATTCCCTCAGTGACCTAGGATGCTAAGATGCTACTTTATTTACAAATAAACTTCAGGTCTGCTTCAATGGAAGAATTTCTACTATGAGAGGTTCACATCTCTTCTACCTCTATCTCCAAATGAAGGCTTTTATGTGAACGTTTTGATTTAGCTCTGACCATAAACCTAGAAAGTATCCGTCTATGCACAAGAGCTCACATCTAGGTTATTTTATAGTTCAAAACTGAAGCAGAAAGGTTATAAAAGGGCCATAAAACTAGGAAGTCTCTGAGGCCAGATTTGAACTGAAATAAGTGTTCTAGACTCTAGACGCAGAACACTATTCAGTTAAGAAATCTTGTGTATTTTAATTTGTTTACCTAAAAATATTATTCTGAGAATGGCTCATTTGCTTCACCAATGCCAAAAAAGTCCATGACCTAAAAAAAGACTGAGTTCTTCTTTGCTTATAATGATGTTATTCATAAATTGATGATAGGAATGAGATAATCAAAATGATAATAAATAGCTCACATGTAAATGGAACTTAGAACTTCACAAAGTGCTTTCAATATGATAATTCTATGACATAAAGTCATTTATGACCTGTGGAACATGTTATTCATGGAATTTTCTTGGTAAAAATACTACAATGATTTCCTACTCCAGTAGATCAAGGTAAATAGAAGTTTGTGACTTGTGATTTGTCCACAGACTGCTAGTGTCTTGAGACCAGGTTTGAACTCAGGTTTTCCTGATTACAAGTCCAGCACTCTATTCATTGAGACACCTACCTGTCTCTTAAGGAAAGGTTAAAGTGTCTTGCCCAAGATCACACATCTAGTCATTTTCTGAAGTCTAATTTCATACAACAACCCATGCTCTAACCACCGAATCATCTTGGTCTTTGCTGTAAATTAAATGTTAAATTTTGCCTAATAACAATATTTAATTTGGCAAGGAAACATAGTGTTGTGTTTTCTTTTTTATTCTGATGTTTTCTTTCATAACCATTGAGAGAAATGGCATTATTGTTAATTTAAGAAGAAGAATAATGTTCAATAAACATAAAAGTTTCTCCATCTTTTAAAAAAGTTTTGACATGACTAAAAAAATTTAAAATATACTTCTTAGAGGAACAAAATTAATGTTTTATAAGTTTTATATTTTCAAACTGATCCTTCAATTTCACCCTTAAAGTCACATATTTTTAGATTAGCTTAACATGACATAAGTTTGACTTTAAAATTAAAAAAAAAAACCATACTATTTAAAAATAAAAATTTAATTTCTATGTTATTTATTTTAAATTACTCTTGGTTTGAAGAAAGGGATACAGAAAATGAGGACATTTCTGAAAGCAAAATATGGATTGTGGTAAAGAACTATGTTACAAAGTAAAATTAATTTTTAAAAAGATGGAAAGTAGCCATATTTTTCCAAAGACAAAAAAGCCTCGCATCCCAAAATTAATTAAGGAAAATGTGACATCCAAACCACAGCTTCCTGTTCATCACGGAAGGAAGGAGAACAACATACCAATAACTATGACATTGAATTGCTAACTAAAATATTTTATGAGGAAAAATCCAATTTCAGTGGTTTTGCTTCACTGAATTAAAGTTTGATTTTTTAAAAATCTCAACTTAAGTATTATAGAGGTTGATATAATAATAATGGATTGTGTGTGAGCCAAGAGGAATAAAAACAGCATGGCACCAAACCTTGGCCTTGAAATCCCTACATATTAGAATCCCAAATCATGTGTGATGGCAAGACCAGCAACAGAGAGCTCCTCAAAGAAATGCACCTTCTGCCCATGAAACAAAACAATGACCATCGTACTATCTGAAGTCATTTGGGCTCCAACTTTGGTAAAGATAAAGATTAAGTACATTCTACTTTTTTTTTTACCATCCTATTTTTAACCATCCTATAAGACTTGTGGAAATTGTCTATAATATTAAAAAATTGCAAGATGAGTATATAGAAATTTTTTAGAGATCAGAATGGGGTAAAGTCATAAAATAACATTTACATTTATATTACATTTTAATGCTTGAAAAGAAGTTTATATATGTCATTTGGTTCTCACAATAATCATGTGACATTAAATAATATATTATATACAAAGCATTTTGCAAACAAAGTGCAATTATTTTGATTCCCATTTTACAGATGAGAAAACAGAGACATGAAGTAATCATATGATTACACAGATAGAAAAGGTCACATACAAGACTGGTACCCATTAAGTCTCTCCTGATTTAATCCAGGTTTTTGCCTACTCTAATATTATTTTCTATTATCAAAAGGTTCTTTCACATAATCCAATGATTTTCTCTTTGATTTGTTTTCCACTTCAATTGTTTTTCCCGATATTTTACATTTTCTCTTCTCTTTTCATTTTGCTTTATTGTTTCTTGATGCATTTTAGAATCATTAGCCTCCATTTGTCAAATTTCAATTTTTAAGGAATTATTTTTGTTAGTAGCTTTTGTACTTCCTTTTTCATTTGGTGAATCCTACTTCTTAATTAACTTTCTTGCAAACTTTAAAAGTTGTACTATGATTTAAAAAAAAGAAAAATCCTTTGATGATTCTGCTGCTCCTGATTTAGTTTTGAGAACTTAATTTAAACTTATTTAGAGAAGAATTTTGAAAGAACTAAGGTGAATATTTGCCTTATTCTACCTGCAATCATGGTTTTGTGCCCCCTATCTTCCAGCTTCAAACTTTAAACTACTATTCTCCTAACAGCCCCTTTCCTTCTTTTTTTTTTTTTTTTTTTCCTTTTTGGCTTTTCTTTGTATACCCATTGCTAAATCACAGAGTCTGGCACAAAATAGAAGATTAATAAATGTCTGTTAACTCACTGACTTTTATAAACAATTATGACAATACCTGTAAAGGATTTTTAAGATTATTTAGCTCCTTTAACCTGCCCAAAAGTTATACCCAATCAATAAACCAAAGCAGCTACTACTATATGAGGCAAAAGGCAAACCCAGAGGATAAATATCAGAAATAGAATTTGAACTCACATACAAATCCAATTTTCTTTTCCATTATATCAGGTTGCTAATTAAAGTAGCTCAATACAAAATCACTATATCAGAGGATTTTCCAAGATGTGAATATGACATTCAAAGACTACAGTCATAATCACTGTAGTGACTGTCCTTATAGCAACTTTAAAAAAAATTTAAATGCAGATATCATAACAGATGATTATACTATGAAACAGCATTTTAATAAAGTGTCATCACAAAATAAAATTAGGTCTCAACTACCTTCAATACTGAAGATTAGCAGAAAGACAGAGGTCAGTAAATAGCAGATAATCCAACTAACATAATATCTGGAATGTTTTTATGTATAGTACTCACATTTCAATGTGGGTATGTCAGGTGGTCTGAAATGTAGGTGGGATAGTGAACAAAGCACTTGGCCTAAAGTCAAGAACACCTAAGTTTAAATCTTACTTTAGACAATTATTAGCTATGTGACCCTATAGACATTACCTAATCTCTGTTTGCCTGAGTTCTCTTAGCTATAAAACTGATAATAATAGCCCTTTGAAAGATCACAGGACATATTAGTAAAACTCCTGGCATAACTTTCTGCTTCACCTCTAATCATGGCTGCACTGATTTTGTTTGTGTAAAACCTTTTTAATTTAATGTAATCAAAATTATCCATTTTGCATTTCATAATGTTCTCTAGTTATTCTTTGGCCATAAAATTCTCCCTTCTCCATAGGTTGGAGCCCAGTTGTGAGAAGCCTACAAAGCTAAATAGTTATCTATAGGCAACAATTTAGGAAAAGATACAGATAGCTCTTTTTAATGATAAAGAACTATGTGGAAATGTTTGGTGGAAGTAGGGAAGAAAACTATAAAAGGGTTGAAAATTAAAAAGAATGATTCAGGATGCAAGCTTCTGAAGATGGAACAGATAGGATTAAGTACATATGTAAAGGGATTGGCCTCAGCAAGAAGATGGTTCAAATATTGTCAAAGACTTAAAAGACGGAGGAGAGAGTAAGAGAGGATATTAAGGGATCTGAAATGAAAAGAGAGAAGAGGAAGCTCACAATGATTGGCATTAATATCCTCAGTAAAGAGAGAAGATCCTTTTCTTGGGGTAGGGCTGGAAGAAGGGAAGGAAGAGGACATTTACCTTTTTACAGAGCAGAGAAAGGAAAGTTTCCAGGCCTCGGGGATAGCCAAAGAAAATACCCAGAGTCAAGGGATCTTGTTTGTGGGACATCCAGGAGGCCATTGTCACTGAATCAAACCATGTTAAGAAAGAAAGTGTAAATAAGGAGACAAGAAAAGTAGGAGGGGGATAAAGGAAAGGATGACATGATAGGACATGTGTTTTAGTGGATGAATGAAAGACAGATTCATATATAAAGGAGTGACCATCAGGCTATTGAAGTATTTCCTTTTTTTCCTTCTCCTCCTCCCTTTCCCTCTCTCCCTCTCTTTCTTCCTCTCTCTCAGGAAAATCATTCACAATCTTGTGTTTATTTCATAGCATAAGGGAATATAATCAAAAGGGATCATAATATGTTGAACCTATAAAAAGACCTTGAAATATCTCACTTTCTTTTGCACCCATGAAGGCTTTCACTTTTCTTTCTTCTACTAGTGTGTGAATTGCTGCTAATGAAATGTCAATGTGACTACTGCCAGATGGTCCCAAAACCATAAAGCTACCTTCTGTGTTTTCTAGGCAATTGTGTATCCTGAAAAGCTACTTAACCATATGTAATTGATATCTCAACAAAGATCTTTCTCCATTTACACTTCAGGCCATCTGACAACATGTTTCCATTTCTAAAGCCTCTGAATCAAGGAAAACAAATAACCAAATGAATAAAGTTTCCTTAAGTTAACAACAAATTTACGAAAAAGTAGAAAATCAGAAGTCTTTTATAAAAGTTGGTCAGAAAGGGTAACTTTTAAACCCTTAAATTCTTTGTATGATTGAATTATTATTTTTATTAAGAATCCTACAGACTGAAGGATAGGATATATGTTCTCTTTTTTTTTTAACTTCTTTTTAATAAAGAATGTTTTAGAATACTCAAGCCCCCACTACAGTGCTGCTTCATTCCTGAAAGTTATTAGGCTTAATAACAAGCAGACCACTGTTTGATCTATGCTGGATGAAAATTGTACTTTCTCCAGTTTCTCCATAATTGCTTTGAGAATCCCCATTTAAAAAATAAAGAGCATAGTTGATGTTGATTTCTAATGTGAAGCATAATGAGATCCAATAAAACAAGAACTCCTTTGTTTCCTTGTCAGTAGAAAATTTGGAAAATAGTGCTTAAAAAAATTAGAAGCAGAAGTAACATGGTCATATATCAAACAATTAGCATAACTCTGTCATGCATGTACCTTAGCAGCAGGTAGTCCACTTAAAACAGCAAATGTGTGAGCAAACTCCTCACATATGCTTATGTTCAGTAAACAACTCACACACACAAGAACCTCTGACCAAAACAGTTCATAAAATTCAAAACATTTCTTTGGGTGACAAAGATCTATACTTACATTGACATAAATGTCAACATAAATATATCAAGTGATTCACCTAGATCATTCTTTGATCTTTAGAGCTTAACTTGTAAAATTTGAACAATTTACTTTCTTTAGTTGGTAAGTCTGATTCTTATTAACATGAGGAGTAGCAAAGAAGCCAAAGAGTTGAATAAAGATCAATAAGCAAAATGTATAATTTACAAAGAGGATTAAAAATGAATGAGCACTATTCTGGGCCTTATAAACATTAGGACTGATAGTATTCCCACTTATTACCATAAACAAGAAATGAATTACTTTATTCAACAGATCTTTGAGAAAATGTCTCTCTAAAAAGCAAAAACTCAGTTGCCCTAAAAAATAGGACCAAAATAGAGCAAATACAAAATTAAAGTATTTTTGTTATCTTATTCTAGGACAAGTCCACTGTGTTCAAACATCTACAAGTAAAAGCTCATTCTTGTTGCTATTTGCAGATTTAAGTACTACTTCCTTTTCTCTAAAATTTCTGCCTCCTTGTTCCCTTAATGGTACAGCAAATATCAACAAATTTTATGATTATCTAAATACATATTCTAGCTAGACAGATAGATGGATAGCTAGATATAGATAAGCTTATAACTATATTGAAAGTCTTCCTATCAGCTGATTTCCTATTAGTTCTCCCCACTCTTTCATCCCATAATAATAATAGTTCACATTTATCTGGCACTTTTGAAATTTGTAAAGTAATTCATATAACTTTTTTCATGTGATCCTCATAACAACCTTGTGAAATAGATGCTACTATTACTCCTTCCTTCCTTCCTTCCTTCCTTCCTGTCTTCCTTCCTTCCTCCTTCTCTCCCTCTTTCCCTCCCTCCCTCCCTCCCTCCCTTTCTTCCTTCCTTCCTTCCTTCCTTTCTTTCTAGATGAAGAGACTAAAATTCAATTACATAGTCCAGGGTCACATAGCTAGTGAACACTACAGCTAAGATCTGAGCCCAGTTCTTCCTGCCTCCAAATCAAACACTATCCACTCTGTCATAGTGTCTCTCTATAGGAGGAATGGGAGCTGAAGGTGTGTTGACAGATGGTGATTTTCTGATCAATATACTCCCTTGTTCCTTCCAAGATATATTTATATTTTTACTTTAGAAAAGTAATTTCCCCATTCCTTTAGTCTACTATGTATAGCTGAAATGATACCTTAGGTCAACCTATAAAAATACATCAGGAAATAATTAAGCACCAACTATATTCAGAGCAAGCATAGTATTAGATATTACTGAATCATTTCAGTAATGTCCAATTCTTTCTAAACCCATTTTGGGATTTGGCAAAGATGCCATCTCCTTCTCCAACTCATTTTACAAATGAGAAACAGGCAAACAGAATTAAGTGACTACCCAGCATTATCCAGTTAGTAAGTGTCTGAGACTGAAGTTGAACTTATGAATATGAGCCCAATTCCTTATTCAAAGCCCAATGCTGCATCCACTGCAGTTACCTAACTGCATCCCATAATGCTAGACAGTGAAATATAAAAATTAAGACATAGCCCTGGATCCTTACAGAGCTCATTTTTTTTTAAAGTGGATATGTTTTAAAGTTTACCCCTCCCAAAAAAAAAAAATATATATATATATATATATATATATATATATATATATATATATATAAAATTTCTTTTATATGTATTGTTCTCTACTATTACTGAGAGTATTAACATTTATTATCTACCTTATACCAAGTACTAAGCTCAATACTGGGGATACAAATTTAAAAAAAAAAAAAAAAAAGAATGACAGCCTCATCCCTCTATGTGCTTACAATCCAATGGAAGAACACAATACAATAAAGGAAAGTGAAAGAGGAAAAAGAAGGGAAGGTACTGAACACATGAACATGATGAATAAATCCAAAAGAATGCAGCCAGTAGGAAATGAAGAATTGACTGGCTTGGACACTCTCTTTAATAGATACTTTGGGAGGAGCTTTTCACTATCCTCTCAAATCATAGAAGCCAAGGGTGTTCAGGGTACTGATGCAGTAATTGATGGGGCTTCTGATGATGAGGTTCCTGGATTCAAGCTGGAGGAGTCTGAAGGAGTTGAGTTGGGAGGGTATGTTACATTATTATAATGTAAATCCCTTCACAGCGAGAGCTATTTTTTATACACACACACACACACACACATACACACACATATATATACTATATTCCCATAATTTGGCTAAACACCTGGCACACAGTCAGGACTTACTAGGCTTTTTCATTCAATTATCCATACTTTTTTTTTTTCTTTCTTTCATTTAAGTCCCAGAAAAAATCCTAGGAGTTGCCTCCTAAGATTTAGATATTACAAGTATTATTATTTTCATTTTCCAATTGGGAAAACTAAAGCTCAAAGACTTTAAAAAAAAAAAAAATTTGTGCCCATTTATGCAGTTAGTACCTGCCATAGGCAAGATTCAAACTCATATCTTCCTGATTCCAATCCCATACATTAATTCTAATCCACTAAGTCACATACAGATTTAAAATGCAGATCATTTTCTATGGAAAAAAATGTACTGTTACAGAAGGCTTACCAGGTAAAGTTCATTACTGCCACTTTTTGAAGAACTGTTAATCACTGATTTGGAAACGGTAAGGACTTCCTTTTGCTATAATAGGTATTGCTCTTTATCCTAAACCTTAACTATCATGCCTATAGATACAGAAGTTTATGGACCAGTCATGACCTCATCTCTTTAATTTCCTACAACTGTCTTTGTTTGCAAATGCCCCCTAAAGTTGCCACAATAGGCAGTACACAAAAGAGGATTTGCTTAACTGGACATGAAGCACACAGTCCAGAAAGAAACAATGTGGTTTTGCTATCAGAAGTAAAGGGGGGACAGTTTAGAAATGTTTACTACAGTTCTGGAAAGCCCTATTACCCCTAATTTTCTATTCTCTCCCAAGAATCCAATGGGGAAGAAAATCCATGAGAAAACTAACTGTAATCATTTATCTGGATATTTATGAGTATGTTTTATTTAACACAAAATTAAGAGATAAGACTTTTGCCAAAATGTTCATGGGATTCAAAAAAACCTTCAAAATAATTTAACTTAATCCCTTCAATGTACAGATTAGGAAAGTGAGTCCTAGAAATAAAGCAATTTGCCTGAAATCATTCCAATTTCAAAAATAATATTCTTGCTACAATACCACAGCTAGCTCAGACAGAAGTTTCAAGTAGAATGGTCTCTCAAAAATTATTTTTATATTTGATCATCCAATATAATTATTTCCTAAGACATCAGAGACTGCTATGTATATCTCTGCTACTGTTGTCTCCCTAATTCTATGTGACAGCAGTCTATCTTGGTCTAAATTGTAACTAGAATCATGAGTATTCAGATGCTGCCAATCCTGATCATAAATGAGATAGTTAAAAAAAAAAAAAACTATATTAAAAAGTATGTCTTCAGGTTTATAATGAAAGATCTTGGAGAACACTTCTATACTGATAGCTTCAGAGATGACTACTTGTCAACCACTACCAGGAATCTCATAAAGATCAAAAAGCATACTAACATGAGAGCAACCATTTGGTTTAAAGACTACAAAGAATCTTTTGTTGTACTTAAAAAAATGTAATGTCTTCAATCTAATGCTTAAATGAGGCTTTTAAATTTAATTAATAGTCATGGAGACTATGCCAACAGTTTCCTTCCCAAATCATTCTTTTGAGTCTGCTAAGGGGAAAGCAGACTGAGCATGAAGAGTAAAGCAGTACATGTAGGACAACTGTACAAAAATCAACATGTAATCCACAAGTATTTATTATCCACTTATCTATGCCATGCATTATACATATAAAAATTACAACACAAAAGTCTTCGATGTTATAATTTCATTTATTTTAGAATTCTAAATATAAGCACTTTAGTCAGTCTTTCCAATGAATGATCCCCTCCCCACAAGAAACAATATTTCAATATAGAAAAAGAAATAGCTTAACACTTTAGTAAGATAAAGAAGAACATTATGTGTTTCAAAAAAATACTAATTTTTCATTTCAGGTTACAGAACTTGCCCAGAATCACAAATAATCAGCAGATTGAAAGATAGAACATGAATTTTTTTTAGTTTTCATTCAGAACTGATCCACTAGAAACGCTTATCATAATCTCATAAGAATAATATATTTCTACTGAGAACACTGCAGGAAATGACATAATTTACCAGAACAATAAACACTATGACACAAACACACAGACTCAGACACAGACACATACACCCCCTATCCAGATCACACCTTTTACTACTCAGTCCTTTTCATAAAAATGCACTAAACACACATCTAGAATGTTAAGGACATAGAAAAAAAATTTCCCTTTACTAAATATATACTATTTTGAAACATATTCAAGAAACCATTATAATTATCACATGCAAGCAGAATACTTAACAGAACAAGATCACATATCCTAAAAGTTTTCACACCTACCTCCATTTTCTTCTCCATTACTATTGTTTGCTTCAGCCATTTCAGTGCCATCTAACTCTGATTCACAACCTAAATCCAATGTTCCATCAGCTGGGCATGAAGATTCTTCTTTCTACAGTATAAAGAAAAGAAATAGAAAAAAATACAAATTAGCAACTCAAAATATTCTTAATATTTTTAAAATTTGTACTGTAAATTATCACAAGATACTATTTTGAATTTCAAAAGTTAATTATCTTCATTTATAATAATCACTACCCAGAAGGAAAAAAATGAAATAAAATAAAACTGACAATGACTTCTGAAAAAGGATTACCTATTTATAACATAAAAGCCTGTATTCTAATATACATATACTCAAAGTAAAATTCATTGTTTTGTTTTCCTTCTTTTATCACTTATTTCTTGGGCAAAAAATTTTTTTTGTTGTTTATAAATTTGGGGGTTTAGTCAGCGACTGACCTCTATGCCCAAGTTATTGTAAGGGAGAAACAAATAAGTAAACTCCTTTCACACATGCATGCACGCGCATACACATACACACACACACACACACACACACACACACACCACCCTGTAATATTTTTTAATTTTAAGATAATGCCTAGAACCTAATATTCAGCAACCAAGAAAAAATATCTGCATAACAGCCAGAAGTCTTTTAGCACTTTTTTTTTTTAATCTTGTTAAGGTAATAAATTATAAATACTATCCATCAACCTTTAAGGAAAAATCTTGCCTTTGAAAATTATAAGTAATAATGTTCACAATGATTTTACTCTTTCATAATAAAGGCGTTAGGGTTTTTGTTTTTTTTTAATAAAGCAATAAGATTTTGCCAAAATAATTCAAGGTAATGTAAATTGTTAATGACAAAGAAAAATCAATGGTACTGAAATAATTAAGTTCCAGGTATCTTGTGTTCCTTTTCAATTATTCTACTGTTATTATAAAGTCTACAGATTTAATTACTACTATTTCCCCTGGATCACTCTATTTTCAAATTAAAAAAAAAAACAATTGCAATATCTTTTTCATAAACACTTTATTTTAAAGTGGCTTATAATCCAAAACTGTCCCACCTAGAACTCTAAAAAAAAAAAAAAAAAAAACAATTTTTTGCCCTATGTCAAAACTAAAACAGAGATCCTCTTTTCCTGAAAAATAAAGTGTCAACTTATTCTCAATATCAGCTGCTTTTAAAAACATATGAAAACAATTAGGTTTTAGGGTCATTTCCTATTCACCACACTATTACCCCTCTCTCTTGAGTCTAATTTTGTTTACTCTTCTCTTATAAATTAGTAAAATGTATTCATAATTTGCTATAATTTGCAGAAGAATCCAACTTACTTTAAGAGCATAAAGTCCTGATTTCCCAGGGATTTTGAAGAATGTCCCATCCCCTACTCGAGTGTTGGTGTGAAGCATTGCATTCAGACAGGCTAATGGAGAAGTCCCACTAGAAAATAAAATTTTATAAAAATGAAGCAGTCTGAGGTGGAATGTCTGTAGTGAAACTGTTCACTGTCTCTTTAAAAAAAATCATGCATGCCTTTTTAAATAGCCTCCCAACCCTGAAAACATCTACATTACAATAACAGGCCAGTTTTACCAAAGTTAATCAGATGCATCTGTCCTATAGGCTTCAGGCAAAAAGTCTGTGAATTATAATTATGCTTTTCTTCATACAGCAACCAACATCACATTCTAAAGAAACCAAAGTCCAAACATTTATGTGAAATTATTTCACAAACACCATGAAGCTTCAGTTTTAAAATGTTACAGACAATTTGACGGCTGCACATGAATGATCAAAAACTACTAAGTTCAAGGGCAGCTGTACACTATAGGATGAAAGGCAACAAAAGAATAATAAAAAACTAAAGAACTGATTTGAAATTACAAATATTTAAGTTACTGAGAGGTAGCATTTTTTCACATGGTGAAGTTTCTATGTCTGCATAAACTCTTAAGATATAACTTTTATAGGAGATAGTATATTCTCAATTAAGATATTTTAAAGAGGAGATTAAGAAATGAGGCATCTAGTAATTATAATACTAGTCTTATCAGATAATATGCTCCTTTTGTAAAGCTATCAGGTGTCAAAATCTGAATTAATTTAATTTTTTTAAAGCCTTTAGGATAGCAAAATCCCACATTCAAATATCTTAATGAAAATTCACAAATGCGTTTGTACTTCATATATATCAAAAGATCTCAACATCCACATTCTTCCTCAAATATGTTTAAGGATATGATGCAAGATAATTTTTTTTTTTTGGGGGGGGGGAGAGGGAACTTGGGCAACAGGAGAAAGAATTGACAAAAGATGGTGTTCTAATTAGCTTCAGTCTCTCCAAAGTACTACACATTAAATCAGATTAGGAATTGAAAACTAATGCTGATAATAAAGTCCCTTTAACTTTCCTCAGGAGCTCTAACTATGTTAAGAAACATTCTGAAAGGAAAAAGTCCCAAATCTATTGAGATTTCCAAGCATGTAATTGTAACTTCTCAGTTAAGAAATGCAACTTTGGTATTATACTTAAAGGGCCACCTACAAATAAAATCATCACCTTGTCATAATATGTAACCTGATGTTTACAGATATGATAGAAAAGTCAAAAATTTCCACCTATTTTGGCTAGCAAGTACACATCTAATAACAGTTGGGTATATATATTTACATTCTGGTTAATAGACATGCAATATATTGAAACACTCATTAAAATTATTTTTAGTATAAAGTTCTTTCTTTTCCCATAGTTTAAAGTAATTTCAATCAAGTTTGGCTCTGTGAAGATAATACTGGAATGGTAACAACTGTACTAGCAATTGATTATTGCGAAAGCTTAACATATATTAATTCATTTCAATCTAACAAAAACACAATACAAAAACCGTAAGACTAACTTACCCAGAGTACAAATTAAGTTACTAATAAATGAAGTCACAATATGTAGTAATTGTATTTTGTATTTACATACTGCCTTTCTCCATAAAATTCCTAGACATTTTAGCCTTCATCATTCTTCCAATCAAAAGATCAGATCATTTGGTTTTTCTTTTTACACGGCCTGGACACATCTATGAAAATGAAGTCCTCTCTAGAAATTTCTTTCAATAGAGAAATTTCAGACAAGAAATGTCATGAAATACTTTACCAAATAAAAGAATTTTTCTTCATTACATCTTTCAGACAAAATCATGTACAACTTGAAGCTAGCGATGATTATGCCAAATTTTTGGAGTCTCAATATAGTGAAACTGTCAGAATTACAGGTTTTCAGTAAGAAGTTGGCAGGAAAATACTAACACCACAATTGCAAGTAAATCCAATACATAAAAATGAGAAGGTACAAGTGAGGTTATTTTTAATATGGCTTTATAAAATAATTTACCTGCTTTAAAAACCTAACATGTTGATCTTGCCATTAACGTACAGAGTCATAGCAATAGAAATTTCAGACAAGAGAAACATATGAAGAATACAAAATAAACAGAAAAAATAAAATAAAAATAAATATCACTCAAATTCACTGTCATTTTCAATATCTGTAATTCAAGTTGGATATTTAAGAGATCTCTTATTATAACTCCTGCTCCAGAGAGATTTATAGTTTGTCTGAACAGAAAATATTTTTAATATATCTTGTACAATACTAACACAGAAAGTCAGCAATGAAGCACTTTTAGCATAAGGCTTTCATAAATAAATAGATTCATAAATAAAAATATTTCTTTGGGCTAATATGACTCCAAATAGCACCACAGAGTAGCTTCCAGTTATTTCACAAAGGACACTGCAAATTTCTCAAAAATTTGCCCAAATAAAATTAAATTTCATTTATTTCGCATACATATGCAAACAAATTATGCATTTTGAACTTTGAGGACAGGTTCAGAGGTGTTATATCAATGATATGATGTTAAAATATTAAAAAGACTGAAAATCAGTTTTTTGAGAGAGCTGAATTTAATAAAATTAAAGGAACATTTATTTATGTTTTTCTCTCCCATTATGAAGAAGCTTTTTATATTTTGGGGGTTTTTGTTATTGTTGTTGTTATCGTTTTTAGTATGGGAACAGTTGGCATTTTTAATTTTCTATTGATATACTTTCAATTATTTGGTTAATGCAAAATAACTTAATTTTTTTTCAAGTTGCCCATTTACTATTTTTTTTTCTATCCATCTCCATTTTGCATATCAAAATTCAGCACTGATCTGGTCTAGACAGTTTTTAGGATCTAAATGATTGAAAAGTCTATAAAAAAATTTAAGGAATTAATTTTGTCACTTCCAAATACTTAAATACTTACAAAAACAATAAGAGATAGATGAATTAGCTGAGTTAGTCTTAAGAACTGGATACTCAGCTAGGAATTGTTAAGTGTCCGAGGTCAAATTTGAACTCAGGTCCACCTGAGTTCCTTCCACATCTTGCTGCCCCTGGTATGATTACAAGGATCAGTGACGGAAATCACTTAATCCCAACTGCCTCAACAACAACAACAACAAAAGAACTGGATACTTAAGAATTGGAACATAAACTGTTGAATTGCAAATTTTTTTAATTTCAAAATATTTCACAAAAATGCATCCTAGAACTATGCCCCTACAAACACTTTCTTCTGATAATACCGTAGTAAACTTCAGTCAAGCCAACAGTAAAATGTGATCAATTCTGAAATAATGACGTTTTGGACGTTTTACAATACTTAATATTATTTTATTGTATTTAAGAAAAATACCTTAACTACACAGTAAGATATTTTCTAATGTGATGAATTAGTAGGTGTAAGAAATTCCAAGTTATTAAGAAAATTTTAAAGAGCGGTAAAAAGAGTTTCAAACCAAAATTTATACACTGTGTGAGTGTGTGTGTGTGTGTGTGTGTGTGTGTGTGTGTGTATGTCCTTCTCTGTCTAGCTGTGTATAGTACATTGTGGCAAAGCTATACACTGGATATTATAGATTGATCTTCCTACTCCAGTGATTTTCAAAAATCTTTGAGGTTGCAAACTCTTCTCTTTATATGTAATACATGTGTACATAAAAGATTATATATTTATACATAAATATGTGTGCACATGTATTTATACATATGCTCCCCAAGAATCCAGAAGGTTGAAGTTTAAAGGCAAGAGAAATTATTGAAATTAATTATGTTCATGTTTCAAAGGTGCCTTTTTTATGTAGAAACCAACACACTACTAATGAAACAGTAATGTTGACAATAGAGCACATCTAGAAAAAAATATATGCCCTATTTTTCTTTGCTAAACTGAAAAGTGAATTCACGTATCTGGAAAAGCAGATAGGACAGATACAAGATCCAAAAGAAATAGGAGAAAATATAATATTCCAAAATACTCGTTTGATGTTATCCAACACAGCTAATACAAGACTGTCAACTGAAATCTCTTCCCCATGAATAGTACCATTAAGACAGCAAGAAATAGTTACAGAGGCACCCTAAAAAAATATTAATGGAAACTATTTTAAATGTCTTTAGTGTAGCTTAAAAAACAAACAAAAATCTTTGGAGAATTTGCTATAGACAAAAGATTCAATTCAACAAGCATTTATTAAGCCCCATCCTATAGGGCCAGTCACTGTTAAGCCCAGAAGATAACAACAATAAGCTGCAATATTCTAAGTGAAAGATGAGAAGACTTGTGACCATGTGGATAGAGAGATAAGAATATAAGATAAAATAGTGACTATAGATTTTTATTGACATGACAACTGAACAGATATGGGGATTGAGAGAAAAAAGGAAAGTCAATGATAACTTTAAGATTGTAAACTTAGAAAAGATGGTGGTTCCCACAACAAAAACATAAGTCTGAAGGGGAGGATTCTATGGGGAATAGATTTAGAGGGACTTTGGAGACCATAAAGTCCTAGCTCTCTATGGTTACAAAAATTGAAGTATAAAGAGACTAAGTAATTTGCCTAAGGTTCCATAACTAGTTAAGTGTCTGAAGCAGGATCTGAACTCACTTCTTTCTCACTCAAATTCAACCATCTACCAACTATTCCAAAGGTTCCTAAAGCGCACTTCATAAATCCTGGGGGATCCCAAGAACCTTTCAGTATATACTCAAGATCAAAATTAATTCCATAATAACAAAAAAGATATAACATTAAAATTTTTATCTCTTTTCCAATTACCTATCTGTAAGGCCATTTTTCCCCATATACTTTATCCAAAATAACATATCATAACAGATGGAATACAGAAGTAGATACAAGAATCCAGCTGCCTTCTAATAAACCAGACATAATGGAGATTATTTAAAAATTTTAAATGATGTCACTTGTGATTTTTGAAAATAGTTATTTTTTCATCAAAATGTTTATTTTTCAACATGTAATAGGCTATTTTAAATTAAATTTAAAATTTTATCTATTTTCATTTCTAATATAATAAATACCAATATAAACAAATTCACATAAATTAAAGCTCTCTGGAATCCTTAACAATTTTTAAGCATGCAAAGGATCCTGATACCAAAAGTCTGACAACCACAGAACTCTACACCTAGCTATCGCAATAGAGTTGTGTTTTTTTTCACTTATTAAAAAGTGAAAATGAAAAATGACAATGAAAAATTTCTAAGAAAAATGTCCCTAATAGGTCTCCTTACCCACCTTCCCTCCCCATATTCCTCCCATCCCCCCAATTAATCTTAGACATATAAAAGCTTCCCAAATGGCTATTTCTCTTTTTTATTGTTCGCAAGGATCAGTGATGATCCTAGAACTTCTTAAAATCTAAAACCCTTCACAGATTCTCTGAAAAATGCCTACACAAACCATCACATTATCTCACATGTGCCCAGATCAATAGATTTCAAATGTGAACTTAATATAAGCTGTTGAGGCTAAAGCTAGTCCAAAATTCAAGACCTTTCAGAAGCTTAAAAAGTTACATAAGCAGTGTAACTTGTGAATTAATTCTAACACAGAGACAACCTGCACTATACTCAGAAGCTTCTGTCCCAAACACTAACTCCCATAACTATCATTTGCTGGATAATCATTTCTATGGCATCGTCACAATTTTGGCAAATGTTCTCAAAAAATTTGAAAATCAATTAACAAGAATTTATTAACTGTTTACTCTGTACCAGGCACATTGTGCTGGGAATAAAAACAAGCCAAAAGAGAATCCTTATGTCTAAAGAAGGGATGATGACACATATAAGGAAGATTAAAGGGGTTTGGAGAAGAGTACTAAGTGCAGGGGCATAATGGAAGTGCACCTTGATGAGAAATGAAGAGAAGCTGTTTTGAGAAGCCCCCAGAAATGCAGATTTTGGGAAGAATCATTCAATAAAGAGAGACAGCACAGATATACAGAGGAGTACTTCTAGTGTATGAATTCCAAGGACAAGATGATATTCCAACATGAAGAGGTTTCTGAGACATGAGAGAAAAGTCCAGATTGCAGCCTGGTTACAGCACAAGCTAGATTTCTATTATGCCTAAATTGATTTCTATTAAAATTTTTATGGACATCTGAATTAAAAATTGGAATAGTTAGTTTTGAGCTGTTACACCCCATTTTACTCTTATATTCCTAAGTTATTTAGTATTAACCTATCATTCTTTGCAATCTCTATTCTTAGAGAACTGCCTAATGCTAAGAGATTAAATAACTTCCTCACAATCCTGCAGGTAGTAAGTATAAGAAAAAGGATTTGAAATATGTTCTTCAGGGCAGCTAGGTGGTGCAATGGACCTGCCCTGAACACCAGCCCTGAAGTCAGGAGGACCTGAGTTCAAATCTAGTCTCAGACACTTAACACTTCCAAGCTGTGTGACCCTGGGCAAGTCACAACCCCAAATGCCACAGTGAAAAGAAAAGAAAAAAATATATATTCCTCTTGGCTCTGAGACTGGTTTGTATCCACTATACCACACTGCTAATTTATTAGTCTTTGTTTCTTATAAAATACTAAAATGAAGAGTCTACTACATGCTTTTCCTAGAACTCAAAGGCATTTTCTTAGGATTTATTTATTTCCTAACAATTTCTTCCTATAACATAATGTTCCTTTAAAATATTCAACTCTTAAGTAGGTAGCTTGGAATTTGAAAAGTGACTAATAAAAAAAAGGGAATAATACTTTGGCAGAAAGAAAAGGTAAAGGTCGAGAATAATTTTTTAAAAAGTAGAATTGTGTTCTTGGAGAATAACTTTGAATTTTCTCTTGCAAATATTGCAGTTTAAAGAGTAGAAATAATAATAATAGTAACAGTAACAATAAAGTTTATCATAAATATGGATTAAAATACTCCAAAAGAGAATGTAATGAATAAACCCCAAGTCTCTGGAGAGAGCCAAATTATAGTATTTTATATATATATACTCAAAAACATACACACACACACACACACAGAATTCCTTTATGTGAGATCATGATTTATTTTTTTTGGTTGAGGCAATTGGGGTTAAGTGACTTGCACAGGGTCATACAGCTAGGAATCGTTAAGTGTCTGAGACCACATTTGAACTCAGGTCGTCCTGACTCCAAGGCAGGTGCTCTATCCACTGAACCATCTAGCTGTCCCAAGAGATCATGAATTTTTTAAAAAATATAGTCAACTCTAGATTATCTATAATACTAAGATTAGTGTGTCATTAGTAATGTTAAATAAAATTACATTTGATTGTGAGAAATATTATGATGATTTTTTTTCCTGGCAGTAGATTAATCTTTCCAATTATGTTTTTCCCCTTGGGCCAATATTAATATTATTTTGTATTCCTTCATATGTACCAATTGCTGAGGGGTTGTGAAAGGAACAAACTTTGATAAATGTGGGATGGCAAGGGAAAATCAATATGGAATTAACATCTACCATAAATAATCCAAAAGGACAAATGAGATTTAATTAAATGTGAATTTTTTATGTGTGTTAAATTCTAATGCAAAAGTGTCTTTCTGGTAGTGCATCTGGCCCTCAGAATCTTGTGCAATCTTTGAAGCAAATGAAACTAGGAGAAAGTTTTCAACAAAGTAAAAGAAATTAAAGAAAAAAAAACTTTTGAAATGTGCATAGAAAGAATATAAATCATTTAAACATTTCTTTCAATTCATTATAATAAATTAAAATTTAGAACAAAATATGATATTAATTACACTGATGATCCATATCCAAGTTGTCAACTTTGTTTATCCATTCCCATATACTAAAGGAAATAAATCTTAATATTGCTCAAAAAGTTTTCATTAACATAATCCTAAAAACACTTCAAACTATTTTAAAACATGATAAATTCCTAATGAACTATCAATTTTATTTCAGATAAAAGGGAAGCAACAATTTTATCAGGGGTATATACATATTCATTCAATTCATTTAGTACAACAGGAAAGACCAGGAAAATGCCCCAATCACTAATCATCCACTTACAGCAGTAATTATATTTGTTTCAATAGTCTTTAGCACAGTTCTATGGCAGATTACTGATTATTTTGACTAACAAAATTCTTGTCTCAATAAAATAAAAGAAGTCATATAGTTATCCTCCTATTAAAGATGAGGAATTAAGGTTCAGTCTGAACTAGATACTAGATAGCACTGAATAGCATTGTACTAGTGATGAAGACCAGAGCTCAAATTGTCTCAAATAAATATTTACTAGCTGTGTAACCAGGGATATATTTTTTAATCTGAAGTCTGCTCAATTTCTTCAATTTTAAAATGGAGCTAATAATAACACGTATTTCCCAAGACTGTGGTGAGTATCAACTGAGGTGATATTTGTAAAACGCTTACCATATATAGCATGTGCTTAATAAATGCAGGTTCATTGATCAGAGAGGGTAAGTAAGGATTTTGCCTAAAGTCAGAAAGGGATATCAGAAAGATATTCTATCCACAAACATTCATTTATTAAGCACTAATTACTTTTAGTACATAAGAATATAAAATACACATTTGCAGCCCTAGAAATCCTAATCAAGAAGAAAAAAGTGAACAAGGGACTTAATGGAATAAGTTTTACAAATAAGTTTAAAATGAGATTTTAGAAAAGGAAAAAGTTTTAGATCAAACTACTCATTCTGAAGTCCAATTGGATTTTTATCACAGCCAAGTCCATGCCCTAGAACAGTGTTTAAAGGATAGATAATGTCCCTTAAGGGACTATGACTTAGAGGTAGATTTCATATTTCACTGATTTCATGACTTTAATGGCATGTAGATAAATTGTGAACATAAAATTATTACAGATTAAAAACTCAACTATACAAATGAGAAAAAAAAGTTCATTTGAATGTATATCATTATGTGCCTTATAGTGTGCTGCTTGTGTTTAATAGTATTTTCTTTTTGTCCTGACCTGTAATTTCTTCAATTCCACAGGTAAAAACTTCATTCCATTGATACCAGTTGGATAAAGTTCTGCCAGAAACACAAAGAATTTGGCAATATTTTGCCAGTATTACACAGCTCCTAAATATCAGGGAAGGACTTGAAAGCAAGTATTTTTGCCCCACAAGGATATTCTTGTAATCATCATACCAAAACAAGTGAATTCTCCAATTAATCTGGAATCCAATATGTACAGACACTAAAAACATTGTGTGCATGTTCCTATCAAAGATACTATTAGCTATCTCTTCATATCATAAAGGGTTAGAATCTTTCCAAAAGGACATCATAAATCCAGAGTACACATACATGATATAAAGTTACTTAAAATTATACTGAGGAACATGTTGCCATATTGAGAAAACCATATTAAAATGTAATTTCTTCAGTAGTAACTGAACATCATTCTAAAAATTCACAATGTGATATGTTTATTATATACAACATATAAATTACTTCATCCTCCTTAAGGTTCTAATAAGTATATATTCACAGATAAATTATAATAACCCTCTCACAACCCATTTGCATCCCCTTTTTATCTAGACTAGTTCTTAGCTTCTTTTATCAAGGTGGAAAATTTGCAGCCTTTGCATAGGGTGCAGTGTATGCATTCTCTAAAGATATGTCTTTACCTATCCCAATCTGGTAATAAATATGTTCATAATTTAAATATAATATATATATATATATATATATTATTCACACATTCATATATTTCTATATTACATTTCAATAATCAGGAATTGAATATTTAATAAAGGCAATTCATCCCAACAGAGATCGTTTTATAAGATTCTATGAAAGAAAAGACACCTTTCCTAATTTTCACATATATTATATTAACATAAATGTATCCTAATTTTAACAGAATGACAAAGGTGTTGGAGGGGGGAATGAAATATATAAGACTGAGTCAATCATGTAGCTTCTATCTTTACTTCCTCCCTTGCTGGACTATTCTCTAAGACATTCATCTAAATTTTTAAAGAAGACATAAAATTTCTACCCTATCCAAAAATATTAGCAAAAACAAATAATTTAAGCAACTGTTCCATGAAATTTAGTATAATATAATAAAAGACAGGTGCTTTAAATTTAAGAGTTTCAATTGCACGTCCTAACTTAACTACTTGCTAAATCTGTCACCACAGCCAAATCAATTAACCTGAGACCCAGTTTCTTCACCTGTAAAATCAGCATAATGAAACTTCATAAGTTTCTCTTAAGAAAAAACTTAAAACATTAACTATGTGCTAGTGTATTACTATTCTTAATGGGTACTCTTTGTGATCCTAGAAATATAATTTTTTTATTTCAGGAAAATGTCGAAATTAAATCAGAAACTTTGGAAAGGCTCAACCTCCAGCAAGCAGGAAATGAGGAGAGAATGACTGCCTGTTGCCTCAGTCCATGCAAGAATACACTTCTCAAGATTTACTGAAAGCCTCAATCTTAACTTGGTCCAAAGGATCTATTCAAAACCTTATCTATTCCAGGACCACCTTGAGGATCAAATAATGACAACAAATATTAATTAAATACATGATAACATTAGTATTAATCTTCTTACAAAAGGTAGGGTTTTAAGTCAGATTTGAAGAAACCAAGAAAGTTAGGAGGCAGAGACAAAGATCTACCACATTCTAGGTATGGAGGAAAATCAGTTAAAATGCAAAAGAGAGTTTAGTCAAATAGGAGGAATAACAGGGAGGAACAGATCAAGAATATGTGAAGGGGAATAAGATAGACTAGAAAGTTTGTCATGAGACAGCTTATGAAGGACTTTGAATACCCAACAAAAGATTTTTCATTTGATCTTTGAGGTGAAACTTAGCCACTAGAGGTAACTGAATAGAGATGAGATGGTCATCTTTGACAAGATTATTTTGATAGTTGATAAAAGGGAATGGGAATCAACAAGCAGGTTACTGCATTAGTCCACAGGTGAGATGAGTCCATTGCACCAAGCCAGTGGTAATGTCAGAAGAGATGTAGGCGTATACAGGACTTAATACCAAATTAGAAATAGAGGGAGAGGGAGAGGAGAAAGAGAGAGAAGAGAAAGGAGAGAGGAGAGAGAGGAGAGAGGGGGAGAAAGAGAACGGAGTTAAGAATGAACCATAGACTGTGAATGAACAAACTTGAGTGATGGGGAGAATAATGGTGCCACTGACACAGTTAAAAGGAAGTAAGGAAGAGGGCAGAATTGGGGGGAGGAGGGAAGAAATGTGTTCACTTTTGAACATGTTGATTTTAAGATGTCTATAGGACATCTACTTTCAAGATATGATATTCTACATAAATTTAAACAGAATTGGGGCTAACCATGGTCCAATTTACTTTAACCACACCCTTCTGAACAGTAAAACCAACCTGGATTCTTGAGAAGTAAACAATGAATGCTTCATGACTTGAGTATACTAATGAATATACAATCTAAGAATGCAGTGGATCTATCCTGGTTTGTTGGTGTACTCTAGGGAATGCATGTGCTGTAAATCATTATAACTCCATTTAGTCTTTAATTGAAAGGAACTAATAGGTCAGTCAGGGCATATATCCATATGAGAAAAGAATGATCCTTTTTCATCACCTATTAAGTGTATGGACAGCAACTTGTAAGAGATACTTATTAATCACTTGGGTTGTAACAATGCCACTAGAAAAAATAAAGCAATTCTTTTCTTTTGGCTCTGCTAGCACAAAAGTTCTACAATGACTTTATAAGCTGACTGATTTTTAGCAAATGTGGGTCAATAATGAGGGGGAGGGCAATCAAAGTACTATTGTGAAATACTTTGATCCTTAAAATATTTATAGTGAATGGGTTAGCCTATGCAAATGATAATAGTAGAAAAATGTTGATATGTACCACAATTCAAACAGCAAAACAAAACAAACAAAAAACCTACAAAACAAGTTATATTGAAGGAAAAAAGAAAAATGTCCTAAAATTATTTTAATAATAAATTATCATGTGCTGTTTATACATTTATAAATGCTTACAACTGAAATTGAATTTGAAAATCAAATCCAATACCTTAAATTTTAAGATGAAATAGAGCTTGAGTTTACTTTTCTCAACATCACACAGTTATGATCTAGGATTTGAACCCAAATCTCCCAATTCGTAATTTAGTGCTTTTTCTCACATACCATGTCATCATCTCATTTCTCTGGACTTTATTTTTGTGTTTATAAATGAGCATTACAAATAACCTATACAACTAGAAGTTAAAAGGAAATAAGAACGATAATACAAATTAAAGATGTAAAATATACCTTTAGTTATCCCTCACCAGCATCAAAAATTCTATTCCTCACAACTGGATTGTTCCAGGATTGGATTCAATGGTAACTGTTTTGAAAATTCCTCATGTTTTCAGAGTTCAAAAAAGGTTTAGAAGGAAAAAGAATTCAACACTTTACTGGCTACAGAGAGAAAATACTGATTCCTTCAAACCTTTGATAAACAAGATTATATCCAAGTATAGATCAGCCCAACTCATCTTACAGGAAAGAGGCAAACTTAAGCTTTGTTTTGAATCTGACCTTCCACCTTCTTTTACTGTTTTGTATTAAGAAAACTTAAGGTTGACTTAATAACTGCTAACAATATCATCCACTGGTCCTACCATCACATGAGCCTGAGAAGTTGACTTAGTATCTGTGATTTCAGACACAGATTTAAGAATGGCTTGACATAAGGAGACAAGAATACTTTTTGTACTTGGTAAAATTGTATTTTTATTTCTCCTGTTTTCAGGACTAGTAATTTATTTACGCATGATATCTGCCTTAATTCTTCCATGAAAAACAATTTTCTGATTTCTTATGACCTAAAACATTATTGACCAAAAGCCTATAATAATCCAAGAAAAACCTTTAAACAATTTGCTTTGAAAAACAATTAGGAATAATTAATTATGCTACTAACCACTCTCCCTTGTCCTAAATCTATTGTCTAACTTAGACACAGCCATTGCCATAAAAATAAAACTAAAGAAATATAGACAGATTAAAATAGTTAATGTTGAAGAGGCTCTGAGAAGAGTCACAATTAAAACATCTTTGAAGAAGCTGTGGATTCTGGAAAATAATTAACCAAGAAAAAATTTTAGTGTCCATACCATTTGGGCCATAATACCTACTGATAAAAAAAAGTAATCCAAAAGTGATGCAAAACAGAGATAACATATATCAATCAATAAATATTAAGTGCCATGTGTACCGTGCTAAGTGCCAAGAATACAAACCGAGGCAAAAGAATCCTTGCTCACAAAGAGCTCACAATCTCATTATATATGAAACTATTCATAGCAAAATGTTAAGTCCTGGCTACCTCTCTGGAAGTCTCCAGATCAGCCAGAGCCAGGATAAGTAAAAGTCCTTGGTCCTTAGAGGGAGAAGGGAAAGAAGCAGTCAAACTGCCAGGAGTTTTGCCAAAGATCTCTTCTCAATTCTCCAGTCCAGAATCTCCACCTTTCTCCTCCTTGTCCTGCCTCCAAGTGAAATCTGGCCTCTCTCACCCCACCCTCTAATTGAGTAAGCACCAAACAGTGAGAAAAGACATTTATCCAAACATATGCTAATAGTCATTATCTCACATTGAATAAGTAATTAGCCTTAAGTGCTTGATTGTCTGATTCAAGTACACCTTTTCATAGTTCCAGCCCTTTACAGCAATACATTTTGTGACAGTAAAAAATGAAAACAAATATGGTGCCCATCAATTTGGTAAAATAAAGTATTAGCAAATAAATGTTAATGTGAGATTACTGAACAGTAAGGAAAGAAAAAATATGAGAAATCAGAGAAACAAGATTGATAAGAATTGATGCAGATTAATTTAAGGTGAACAAGAAAAACAATAGATAATTATTACAATAATATAAACAAAAAGGCTAAAGGTAAATGTTTCTTAATTGTATTAATCAATCTTGATTCTAGAGAGAATATTAGCAAGTAAAACTTCCTCCTTTAGTTGGAGAGTTGAAGAATTATGTATAAAACTAAATATACTGTCAGATGCAATTCATATGTCAATTGGCTTTGCTTAACTGGGTTTGGGGTTTGTGATTTTTTTATTGTTGTTACAAGGAAAGGCTACTGGTAGTGATATATTCAGAAATAATAACAACAATAATAATAACAATAATAAAAGGCATCAATAAAATAGGGAAGGGGAGGAACTTGGGACAGAGGGAAGGAAAGAGAAGGTAGGTTTGATTAGTATCAGGAAGTAGAATTAAGACAAAATTAGGAAAGAATAACATCATTAAAATTTTTGTATTCAAGAGAGAAAAAAGTCATTGTTTCAAGCTGATGTTTCTGCTATAGAGATATAGGGATCACGGTAAATTGAATTATAGATATCTAGGACCAATGCAAATTCTGAGGTTCAAATGAGATTTCTACAAGGCTCATATAATTATAAAATTACAAAAATATACATATATTATTAATAAATTCTAGAACTAATTCTATCTAAGAAGCTAAATATAATACCTATATTAACAGAAATAAATTAATATTTTTGTGGGGAAAGTACACATTTTTATGACCTATAGAGGTGGGAGGGATAGGGAAGGAATCTTTAGACAATAAAAAGTTTCTTCAATGTTGTTATACCAAGCCTGGGTTTCAAAGATCCTCTAGAAAACAAATCAAATATCTATTATGAAGAATAAAGACTTTGAATGTTGGTGAAAATAAAGTGAATAGGAATAGAGCAGAGGGAAATCTGATATGGTAAACTTTTAACTCCTATAGTACTAGCATATAGTGCCAATTATCAGAATATTACTAATATTTTTCTACCTAATTTTTTCCATTTCTATAAAAGGGGAAAGTAGGTTCTGTCTTCTTTCACTTTCCAATGTAAAATGTTCCACTAAAATATCATGGCTGCCTGCCATTTGGCATTCATCTCATTTAAGTACAACTCCAAAACACATTCATTTCTCATAAATTAATGTTCTTGAAAGTTTTACGGTGCCACTTAAATTTTCAGGAAACAATTCCTCCATCCACCCATCACCTACTTCCACAGAGTCAACATTTCACCCTATCCAAGCCAAGAATATTTAACTTATGTTTAAACATTTTTATTGTTCTTAGTTTTGAATATTATTTCAAGACTACTGGTAAAAAATATCAAAGTTTTAAACCTGTCCAATCACAGAGCTATCATGACCACAATTATTAATAGTACAACATAACAGCACAATTACAACAATTAACATATATGAAGGCTGCCATTCACCCCCACATAAAGAACTCAATTCGTAAACAAAGAAAACAATATCCCTACCTATCCCTGACATGAAGCTGCATTAGAATACTGTTTCAGAAAGGTGCCTATCAATATAAAAATAGAATGTACAAAATCATATTCCAGTGTAACTAATTATGCTTCTGAGATGGAGAGAATCGTACTGATCCAAATTTGATTTTAGCCTATTAAAAAGCACAGATTTATTTATATGATTAGAAAACAAAGCAATTATTTTTAAGTAGTCCTCCTAAAACTTCTTTCAACTTACAAATCATGGGAAGACACCTTATATTAATATTTTGCAGAATAATGTCCAAAAGCTTGAAATTAAAGGCAATTTTTGATAACAATTATCTGGCTTCTGAATACTATCAAAAGATATGTAACTGCCTCCACAAACCTAAACACACTGATCCTTACAATTTCTTTTGATATCATGAGAAGTATTGTTAACAGTTTTCATTTTACAGATACAGAAGTTGAGAAAGGTGGAACACATTCAAAGACTAAACTAGTTTTGATTGAATTTTTTAAACTTTCTCTTTATGATTCCTCTCCCAGTGTGTTTATTAAAAATTCCTTCTGACTCTTTGATATTAAAACAATTACATTATAAAATTTTACAAAATTACTTTCTTGTTGCACTGCAAGTATCCCTATCATTTCCCTTTGATTTGTTTGTGGCTTCTGGTCTGGACCTTCTATAAATTCACACAAGCACTACAGTTCATGGAAAGAATATTCCATTTTGAAGCAGAGAAAATGAACTTGAATTCTGTTTCTACTATTTCTGTGGGCCTCAATTTCTTCTTATAAAAATTTTTTTAATAAAAGTTTTAAATTTTAACTTTCTAAAGTTCCTTGTAACTATAAATACTATCATCACCTCTTTCTCCCCCCCTTTATTCCTAAAATTGAAATATATGAGATAGTATCTAATATGATCAAGCTTTACATCTAGTCCCTGATAATAACATTTACAAATATATACCTTATACTTCTGTTCTAAGTATAAGTATAACCTTATACTTCTGTTCTGTTTAAACTCCTCAGTGTTTGATAATCAATCAACTTCTGTTATACTTAACTTAAAGCAGTATTATCTAATTAATATTGCTTTAATATTCCAGAAGGGACACACTATCAATTCAGCAAAGGACCAAAATGAATGTGATCTAACTTCATGCCTACAGAAACTTAAAATACAAGCATTTTTTAAAAAGGGAAAAAGGAAGGCAATTATGTATATTTTGTACCATTTAAGAGTGTCCTATAATACTTAGTTAAAACAATATTTTTAAAAAAGTGCTCTCCATGAATAAAATATAAACCATTAGTTGAAAACAGTCACTCTCCTTTAAAAACTCTTATAAATGTGTAACTGAACTAATGTCCTAGCAAGTAGCACAGCTGATGCATAATTTATTTGAAAGAGTGGGTCCCAATCAGTATGTATTTCTAATACTGAAATCTGATTCTTAAGATTTATTCATGGTCAAAATAAACACAATATCAATAATTGATCAACACCTATAGTTAATCCCATTAGATAAGTCACAACTATGAATAATTTCCCTTCTTTCTGATCACATTTCTTTCTTGTCTTCTAAACTTCAAAACTACTCTGTATCTTTAAACAAAAGCAGAACAGAAGAAAAGGAGATTGAACAACTTCAAACTGAGAAATATCCTCAACACACTCTATGATCATTCCAATCACACTGCCTTTTGTTTTCCCCCAAAGGACCTCTCACACCCACTAAATATGAATGGTAGAATAATTGACCACTATAGATAGGGTTCCACATGGGAGGTCCCTCAGTGTCAATTTTCACCCATCACTACTAACTGATACCTACCCGGAAAGAACGAACGGAACCACTCCAATGTAATCCCATCCACTCCTGCTAGTTCAAGCATTCGGTTCAGCATCACCTCATGACCAACACGAAAGCAGCTGAGGCTCTAATATAATCATCATGGAAAGTTGTCTCAAATCCAGCATTCGAGGAGGATCATCCTTCAAACACACCAACGCTGTCTCCAAGCCACGCTGGGTTCTGAAACCAGACTGGAAAATATTATATATGTATATATATAATAAAACTCCCACAAACCACTCTGCTACTTTGTCATAATAGTGCTGCTTAATCAATACTATATAAATTTCTCATTGAAATTACTTCAACAAGAGACATTTTTAAGAACAGAGTAGGGAAATCTAGGCATTTATCTGCTCTGTTCCTTAGTGAAGATGGTCAAAGAATAAAAACATGGTAGTGGGACAAGGATAGAGTGAAAGAAAATGAGATAGATAAGTAATATTAGTAGCATTCAAGGTCAGTATTTCCTAATATGACACCTAGGATCAAGCCCATCATAATGTACAAACAAGCACTTGACCAATATCTTGTAAATGTAATCCAAATTTTTTCCAAAGAATGATTGGTGTGCTTGCACTAAAAACTACACCTAATTAAATAAAGAGAATTTTTCTCCAGTTTTATGGCAAGAGTCCAGCCCTACTGTGGTATACTGTCACCTATTTTACTTTTTTTAACTACTACAATCTTATTTACATTATCTAACTTGCAAATAACCAAAGCCCAACAGATTGGGTTCACTGTTTTGTTGTATACAGCAGTCAGCTAATTCTGGTTTTATAACAAGTGCTAAATTTTAAAAATAAAAACAGTAACCATCCCTAGAGCCAACTGTATACTTAATAAAAATCAGAAATGAATAACTTTTAATACGATCTTTTCACTTCTCTAAGGTATGCAATTTTTTAGAAAAGAAATATAAACCATAAACATTATACAGAAGTTTAATTCTAATTTGTAAGAGAAATTCTAGGTGAATCAGAGACTTTCATTGTTTTGAAGGGTTTTCTTATTCTCTTCTTTACCATGAATTATTATATTTTGTTTTCAAAAAAAATCTCTCTTATATTCTGAATCAATATGGTATTATACATTATAATAAAACTGTACAAGTTTACCAAAATCAATTTCTATGTTTCTAATGTAATAACTTTTTGAAGTCAACCAAGTGAAATTATAATGCTATTTTAAAAAATATGATCTGGTGATATACTACCAGCTTCCTCACTGTTACTCACACACAACACATTCCATTCTGACTGGCATTTTTCACTGGCTGTCCCATTCCATGGAATTTTCTCCTCTCCTTTTTGCTGGTTTCCCATTTCTCTTCAAGTATCAGCTAAAAATCCAAAAAAAACTTTTCATATCTCCTATAATGATGTATGGGTGGAGGGGAAGAGACAGAAGGAATTTATAAATGTGTATGTATATGTGCATATCTCTTTACATATATGGGTGTGGACATGTGTTAATACATACATATATATGCACACACATCCACAACTATATATATATACATATACACACACACACTCACACATACACATACACGTTTGTTTTGTATGATATTAGATATTTTCAAATTGCTTCTTTTCCCATCCTTCCCCCTCTCTATTAGACTATAAATTCCTTTAAGCAGGGACTGTTGGGGTTTTTTGATCCTGAGTGCTTAATACAGTGCCTGTTACATAATAAGATGTTAATAAATGTTATTTACCTGACTTATTCAAGTCAGTGTAAGTAAATCTTTATTTGTTCTAAGCATATGGGTATTTACAAGACTGCTACATGGAAATACCAATTCACTTAAATGAAAGTATGTCTTTTAGTCATCCATATATTAGTCAAATTGCTCATACTATTGACATTTAAGCTCAGCTTTCATTAAAAGTTGAGAAATGTTCAATAGCTTTATTAAGTCTCTATTCTTAGGAATTTTTTAAACTTAACCATCATGTTTAATGCAAACATTTCAGAAGTCTCTGGTATAGTATCAAGGATTAAGTTGTAAGACAAATGCCAGAGACCAAAATAAAACAAAGCACTCCCTTTCTTTGTAGTTCTTCACTGAATTTATGACATCCCAGATGACTATGTTATATGTAAAATGATTCATAAAAAAATGCATAATTTATACAGGCAATACGATCTTCCAGCAATGCAAAGTATACAGAATACATTTAGAACTTGGAGCTGTCCAGTTCATTTTTCTATATATAATATATATGTATATATTTCACTTTCTATATATTAAAATGATCACATTTCTGTGCTCTGGGAACAAGGAAAACAAATACTCATAGTATTAATGATAATAGTAAGCTTTTATTATTGGTGCTATGTATAGCACCTATTATGTATTAGTCCTTATAATAGGCTTTTTACAAATACAGTCAATCCTTGTTATTTGTGGAGTTCATATTTTCAAAATTATCTACTTTCTAACATTATTTTAATCCCCAAATCAATACATCCAGTGCTTTCATTGCCACATGCATACATAAAGAGTGTCAAAAATGAATTCCTTGAAATCACACTTCTACCTGAGGTTGAACTTTGCCTTGTTTCAGCTTTTGCACTATAATCAAGGGTCTTTCTGGTGCTACATTTTTGCATTTTAGTGCTGTGCTTTATTGTTGGTAATTTCATTGTTTTAAGTAACCCTAAACATAGTGCTGAAATGCTGTCTAGTGTCCTAAATGCAAGAAGGATGACTTCTTTATTCAGGCATGAATTATAGTGCTACTGGCCCACTGAATTAAATGTTAATGAATCAACAATATGGTACTGCCTGAAAAAGGAAGAGAAAATTCAACAATTTCTACATGAGGCCACCCTGGAACGTGCTAACATAAATTTAGTTCAATGACTTTGTAAAATATAACTACCATGAATGACAACAATCAACTGTGTTATCTCCTTTGATCCTTACAATAACCCTAAGAAGTAAATGTTATTATCCTCCCTATTTTACAGTTAAGAAAACCGAGGCAAACAGAGATTAAGTGACTTGCCACACGGCTAGTCACACAGTTATTAAATGTCAGGCTGGATTTGAACTCTTAGATCTTAACCATTTAAGCTCAGTGCTTGTACTATGTCATCTTGATGCCTTCTAAATTCATTTCCTTCCCCAGTCTTCTTTATTTTAAGTTAAAGTAGATCACTAATACCTATGTGACCTATCAAATCATTTAAACTTTCAAGGACTTAGTTACCTCACTTGTAAAAAAAGAGAGGGCTTCTGAGACCATTTCTAGTCCTATAGATAGATTAATAACCCTATGAATTAACTCATCCTTTAAGTTCCATCTTCCTCTGGATGTGCTACTGCTTTTCAATGGTCTTCTCAAAATATGATACTCAGAAAAATATCCTTATGTGATATGATCAAGAAAGAATACAAAAATGCTAGATTTTAAATTTTTTGCAACTTTTATTTATTATTATTATTATTATTATTAATTTTTTTTTACCATTATATTTCATTAGCATGGAAGTACCCTCCAGTTTTCAAAAGCTGTGCAACTAGAATATAACCCTCAGGTAGGTTTAACCAAACTAAAAAGGCTTTCAAGAATGTGCCTTACAATGGAGTGTATATTCTGTACTTACTAGATTATAATAACTCAACTAAAATGTCAAATAAAGTATGAAGGAGTTATGATTTTCAGTAGAAGAGAATATTCAAAATCAAAATTCTTTTGAAGTGAAAATATTAACTTTAGATAGTGACTTTCTAATATTTTAAATTGAGAGTAGAGATCAATTAACAGAATAAATCAGATACGCATCATGCAAAATAAATGAACATAGCAGCAAGAGACTCTCTGATAAACCCAAAGAACCTATTTACTGAAGGAAGAAATCACTCTTTGAAAAAAACTGTGGGTGAAAGTGAACAGCAGTCTCTAAGGATTTAGGTATGAGACCAATATTTTAGATAATATACAAAACTAAATTCCAAATGGATTTAGACATAAAAAGTTACATGATAAACAAAGAAGAGGCAACAAGAAAATATATTTCAACACTACAAATAGGATAAGAGATTAAGTACTCAAGAATGTATATAAAATATCACAACTGATTACATAAAAAAGTATCAAGTTTCTGTGAAAAAAATCTCATATATACATATGGAACTAATTCAAATTTATAACAAAAGTCATCTTCAATATTTAAATGATCAAAGGATTTGAAGAGATGAAAATATAAGTTATCAGCAAATATACATTTGAAAAAGTTAGTAAATCCACAAAATTAGGACTATTCCAATTAAAATAACACTATAAACTCAAAAATTCTAGTTACTATTTGACAAAAACTGCTAATTAATGAAGTCAAATGTGGCAGAAATTAGGTTCAGAGCAACATGTCAAACCAAACAGGAACATCAGCTCCAAATGGGTACATGTCCTAGATATAAAAGATCATGTTGTAAACAAACTGGAGAAGCAAGCATGAAATTACTTTTTAAATTTATTGCTAGGGGTGGAATGCATTACTAAACAAGTGATAAGAGACAATCACACAAGATAAAATGAACAATTATTGGGTCACAGTAACTCATCTAAAATATCAACCAAAGTGTGGAGGAGTTATGATTTTTCATTTGTTGAACAAACAACTCTAATATAATAAAAATTAAATGACAAACAGTGAAATGGGGAAAATATGTGCATCAAGGTTTGCTGATATAAAAGTCTCATAATCAAGATATATAAGGAAATGCTTAAAAGTCAAGAGACAAAAAGACATGAGCAAAGAAAGGCACGAAGAAAAGCAATTTTCAAAGGAAAAAATCCAAACTAGCAATAAGCAATAATCACTTTTAAAAAGTGCTCTAAAAATCACTAATAATTACAGCATTGAACATTAAAGCAACTTTGAAGTTCTAACCTCATATACATAAGACTGGCAAAGATGAGAAAAGAGTAAAATGACAAATGTTAGAGAAGCTACAATAAAATCAGTATAGTAATCAACTGTTAGTAGAGTTATGAAATGGTGTAACCATTTGGAAAAGCAATTTGGAACCAAACTCTGCATGTTCTCTGACAATTGTATGATGATTCAAGTCTGTATCTGTATATAGACTCTCCCCTATGGGCAGTTAGGTGGCACAGTAGCTAGAGTATCAGATCTGTAGTCAGGAAGATATGAATTCAAATCCAATCTCAGACATCTACTAGTTGTGTGACCCTGAGCAAGGGCTTAATCCTGTTTGCTTTAATTTCATCATCTGTAAATTGAACCGGAGAAGAAAAGAACAAACCAA
This sequence comes from Sarcophilus harrisii, assembly GCF_902635505.1. Classification (NCBI taxonomy): domain Eukaryota; kingdom Metazoa; phylum Chordata; class Mammalia; order Dasyuromorphia; family Dasyuridae; genus Sarcophilus; species Sarcophilus harrisii. The sequence goes on from NC_045426.1 coordinate 478,650,394, forward strand.
TCCAGTGGTTTTTTTTCTTTGTCAAGAAAATACCAAAAGGGATCATGAAGAATCAGACATGACTGAAAAATTCCTCAACAACAAAAATATATTTTTCCTATATATTTCCCAATAGGTTCTGTTATCAGGGAATAGGCTAAACAGATTATGATTAAGGAATGCAATTATTATTTTTTACATAACAAATTATGAAATGGATAGTTTCAGGGGAAATTGGGAAGAGTTCCATTAACTGAAGCAAATCAAAATGAGTAGAAATAGAATAATTTATACAAATATCATTATAGAGGAATATAATTTCAAAAGACATTAAAACTCTGATCAATCTTCCAATCAAGTCCAGAATGAAGGTGAAACATATCACTCACCTCCTCATAAAAAGATATTTGAACTTAAAATTCAGAAAAAGACATAGATTTGGGAATTTATTTTGTTGGACTATACAAATCAAATTCAAAATTTGATTTTTTTTTTAAATTTGGGAATTTATTTATTAAAAATAAATGCATACCCTGTTTTCAAGAGTGTGACTCCAGGCCAACAAAGGAGAAGATGCACTCCTTTTGATCTGGAAAAAAATCAAAGATTTGAAAAAGGGTTGCACTCTTTATGGGGCTACATCATCTTATGTTAAGATGGTATTAAAAGAATTTAGCTTATTAAATTCTAACCCCTAGTGATTAGATTAGAAATCTATAGCAAGGACATGTTTAGAACATGGACAAAACGTGTTGTGGCTTTCGGAGTATAGTGAATTATGTAGAAAGCAAAATCAATGAAATAGGCAAACTGGAGTTAATATATAAGTCACCTTTGACTAACTAGCAGGTAAAAGTCAATATGTGGGCCCTTTAGCACAGATTAATTATCTAATTAATTAAAAATAAAAAAGATTTAGGAATTTATTTTGTTGGACTATACAAGCTGCATAATCATAGATTTATTATTATTCAGTTTTGTTTTGCTTTTGTTTACTGGGAGGGGAGTATTTATTTGGTTTTTGCTCAACGGGGGAGATGGAGGAACAGACTAATTTTAAAAAATTTTACTTTAAAATAAAAATAATCAACTATATATATGTATATATATATATACACACACACACATACATACATGTAGACACATATACATATTGGTATATATATATATATATATATATATGTATTTATAAATGTAAAAATAACTCTGGATTGGTACCCCACATCTTTCAAGTGGAGAAAGATGATAAGAAGAGATGCTAACAGCTGTTGGAGGAACTGTGGAAAAACAGGTACACTAATTGGGGAAGCTATGAATTGGTTGAGTCATTCTGAAAAATAATTTGGATCTATGCCCAATAAGTTACTAAATTTGTTTATGCCCTTTAATCCAATAATACCACTAAATCTGTACTTCAAGTAAATCAAAGGAAGAAAAAAAGATCCATATATTTAAAAAAAAAAAAAGTCATCCTCTTTAAAATGGCAAAGAACTGAAAATAGAGGAAGTACTTACCCATTGGCCAGGGAATGATTGAACAAATTATGGCATATGAATGAAATAGAATATCACCATATTATAAGAAATGATGAAAGGAATGATGTTAAAGAAACTTGGGAAAATTTGTATGAAATGATAAATATAAAGCAACTAAAACCAGGAGACCAAGTAATTTATACTATAAAGGAAAAAAAAACTGTAGAAAGGTAGGTTTCAACTATATTTAAAAAATATTTCTTAATGAGAATAATTGTAAAATGGAATATGCTGTCTAAGGAAGCAATATGCTCCATGTTATAAAGTAAAGGGATTTAATAATCTGACAGGAATGATAGACAAGATTATTATACAAAGTAGCCATTTTATTATATGACATTCAAGGGTTCGACCCCCTTCTACATCTAGGATTCTATAATTCTTTGTTGTAAAGGGGTTTCATTTTGCAGATTCCATTTTGTGGTTGAGTTTTAACTAAATGGTTGCAACTTCCAACTACAAAATCATTTGACTAGCAATGACAGGGAGCCTGAAACTCTAAAGCTCTTTGAAGGGGAGATTCTCCTTGAACCCTGCCTCTGTGGGAACCGCCCCAGGGAACCAAGATAAAGTGGTTTGTCTTGGTAGGACTAGTTGAAATAATCTTATTTAGCTAGATTTCTACTGACTCCTATTGTAGGCTCAAAATCATTCCCAGTAAGTGGTCTCATCTAGGCCTGGCGGCAGTGACAGCATTGAAGGAATCTCATTCAGTTGAAACTTCTTTCTCAGATTTCCTTATAAAAATGGCCATTTTAAATTCGGTCTTTGCAGAGTTATGCCTAACATGCCATGCCATGCATAGCAGCAACCTCTGCCCACTAAAAATCATTTCATCAAATTCTCTTTCAGCGTTTAAGACCCTCTCTTTATCTTTCTTACCTATTTCCTTAACAAGACTTTATACCTCTCTATTGGGATTTCTCTACTAGAAACTTTACTTCTCTGCCAGGATCTTGCCACTAAGGAATTCAGTCTTTCTATTCATGCAAAGCAAAGGCTGACTTCCCAATGCCAATAATAAACTTCTTTTTATCAATCTAGCTTTTTAGGTTTGTAAATTCCTTCACAAAGGACCTCTGCGACACCAGAAAGGGGATTCCCACAACTCTCTACCTTGCGCCGAATCCTAAGGGGATTTAGGGGAGCCCAACCTTTTCATTTGGGTCCCTAAACCTTAAATCTCATCATTTACTAACCTCAACATTTAACTCCCTGACCACCAGGAATCCTAATCTTATCATCCTGGCTAAAATTATTATATATAAATCTGATCCAGTAGATAGTCTTCAAGAGTTAGAATTATCTTATATAGGCAGACCCAAATTTACATCTATACAAATTATTCAAGATTCTCACTAAGACAAATTGACATCAGAGTAGTTGATTCATTTGAGTTATTTCATATTGCCTCCCAGCTATCACTGATTAGAATTCGACCCCACCACCACCATTACCTGCATTACTTATTCACTTTTATATCCAAAGACAAAACTTGTGACCACAGAGAAACTCTGCTAATAAATTTCAATATATTTCAAACTAGCTAGGTGGTACAGTGTGTAAGTACTGAGCCTAGTCAGGGGGATTTTAGTTTAAATTCACCCTCAGACACTTACTAAAAAGTCATTTAACGTCCTTTTGTCTCAGTTTTCTCAAATGTCAAATGAGAATAATCGTACCTACTTCTCAGGCTTGTTGTGAGAACCATGGTATAGTGAAAATAAAGGAGGAGTTTCCTCAAGTGTTTAACAGAAAAGGTTAGCTAAGCAAGATGACCTAGAAAATTCTTTCCAATACCACATTTTACAAATCGAGACAAACCAATACAGTGTCCCCAGACTTGGGAACTACAAATACAATAACAAAATATCCTGGAAATATAAGAGAAAGTTATATCAGGCCTTTATATTCCCCAAAATAAATCATCATGTTACATCTCTTAGCTTTTGTCTTTCTCTATAATAAAGTTGTCAATTCCAGTCAAGTCAAGGAATATTTATGAAGCACCTATTATATTCAAAATACTGAAAACATAAAAAAAAAAAACAAAAAAAAAAAAAAAAAAAAACTGGGTCCTAAAGATTACCCCTCCACTGGGAGTCATAATATATACATATAAATGAATGGTTGACTAAATAAATTCATACACACAAAGCAATTTTAGGAGTAAAGGGCAAAAAAAAAAATAAAACTAGAGAGCTTTAAGGAAAGCATTTCCTGGAATTTCAGAAAAATTTACATGAACTGGAAAGATTTACATGAATTGAGTGAAATGAGCAGAAGAACCAGGAGAAAACCACACATAATAACAGCAACACTGTGTAATGGTCAACTCTTTTCGGCAACATAGTGATCTAAAACAATTCCAAACTTGTGATGGAAAATGTCATATATATCCAAAGAACTATGGAGTCTGAATGCAAACTGAAGCATAATATTTTCACTCTTTCTTTATCTTGAGATTTTTCCTTTTTGTTCTGATTCTTCTTTCACAACAAGATTAATATGGAAATGTTTAACATCATTGTACATATAGCCTAAATTGAATAGGAAAGGGGAAAGAGTGAAAGGAGGGAAAAAAATATGAATTCAAAATGTTACAAAAATGAACACTGAAAATTATCTTTACATATAATTGGGGGGGGGGGGAATACTGTTAACTGACTAGGAAATTTTTTAAAAATTACTTTCAGAAAAAAAAAAAAGGAAAAGAAAGGTTTCACTCAGAAAGTAGTACCTGAACTGAGGCTTGAAGGAATTTAGGTAGGGGAGCACATGACAGGCAAGAACAGCTGGTGCAAAGCCAATAGGTCAGGAGACTACAATCAGTCTGGGACCAGCAGTCTAGCTTGACTTCTCTTTCTCCCTCCTTACTCCTTCCATATCCTTCTCCCACTTCCTTTCCTACTGCCTACAAACATATCCGTGTCTTACCCATCCTTAAAAAAAAAATCCTTATTTGATCTTTCTATTCCCACTACTATCCTATATCTCTTTTGCTATTTGTGGCTCAAGTCCTTGAAAAGATTGTCTAGAGTAAGTGCCTCTGCCTTGACTTTCCTCTCACTTTCTCTTCTTGACCCCTCTACAAGCTGGCTTTGGACCTCATCATGCCACCAAAATTGTTCTCTCCAAAGCTACCAATGATCTCTTAACTGTCAAATCCAATGATCTTTTCTCAATCCTCATTCTTCCTAAGCTCTCTGTTAATCATCCTTTTATCCTTGATACTCTCTTCTCTCTAAATCTTCAAGATACCACTTTCTCCTGGTTGTCCTACACATCATACTGTTCTTTCTTAAGTCTTTTTTTACCTGATTCTTATCAAAGTCACACCCTTCCACTTACATGGCCGTTCCTCAGGACTCTATTCAGCACCCTCTTCTCCCTCTAGTCTACTTCATATGATGATCTTATTTCTAGAGATGATTTTCAATTCTATCTACTACCCTACCTTAATCTCTCTACTAACCTCCAATCTTGTAAATCAAACTACCTTTCCGACATCTTGAACTGAATGTCCAATAGACATTTTAAAATCAAGAGGTCTAAAACTGAATTACCTTTCCCCTAAAACCATCATGGCCTCTCTTTAAATTCCCTACTACTGTAGAAGACACCACCATCTTCCAGGTCCTTCAGGTTCATTACCTTAAGTGTTATTCTTGAGTCCTTTGGTCTCTCTCACCTACCATATCAGAAGAGGGATATGACCTAGATTTTGCTCGTTTCAGTGGGGGTTTCCTTTCCAGTGTGCTACACATCTTCCCTCTTCTTGATTCATCTAAAGTTTTCCTGACTCTTGATACTGGATGGAACAGGGAATTCAGACTCTTATAAAGCCTCTTTCATGAAGGCAACTATATTGTCACCGTCTGTGGATTTCTCTTTTGCAATATCTCTCAAATATACTCTCTTACCTCTTTTCTGATACTGCTTCTACCCTAGTACAATAAGCCCTCATCACTTCACACTAATACTATTGCAATAGTCGCCGCCTTCTTTCTATCCCCAATGAGTGGGCCTCCTTCAAAATTCTCCCCAATCCAATCTATTCTCCATTCAGCCTCCAAAAAGGTTTTCCTAAAATAATAAGTCACCTTCCACCCACTCTCCACAAATTCTAGTGGTTACCCATTTCCTCTAGGATAAAATACAAATTCTTTCATTTAGCATTCAAAGGCTTTCATAAAGCTAGCCTGCCCCACCCCTTTTCCTAGTCTTCTTACACTTTAACTCCCAGTCATGCTCTCTTAGATCTTGTGACACTTCTCTGTCATCATCATAGCTGATTCAAATCCTCTGCTTCCTACAAATCCTTTGTTTCTCTATGTACTTGTTTGCTTGCTGTCTTCTCTTCTGGATTGTAAGTTCCTTGAGGGCAAGGACTATCTTTTTCTTCTTTCTGTATCCCCAGCATTTAACAAAATACTTAGCATAGTGTATGTGTGTGTGTTCATTTTTCCTTTATGTCCAATTCTTCATGAACCTATTTGGGATTTTTATTTTTTTCATTTTATAAATTTAGTTCATTTTATAAATAAGGAGCTAGGGTAAACAAGGTTAAAGTGATTTGCCCAGGATCACACAGCTAATAATTGCCTGTGCCCAGGTTTGAACTCATGATGATAAGTCAGTCTTCTTGATTCCAAATCCAGTATTCTATCCACTGCACCACCTATCTGCTCCTGTTTGTCAAAAAGAAGGTACTTAAATAAATGTTTGCTTACTCACACACCTCGACACAATACCCTACCAGAACATTTGCTATAAGCAATAGGAGATACATTGGTTGCTTAATATTAGGAGAATTAGGCCCCTAACACTTATTCGCTGCCAAGTTGGGTATCAGAAAAAGACACACACTCTGTTGCCAAAACTTCAGTATACCAGAAATTCTGTCTCATCTATGTTTATAGTTTCCCTTCCCAGGGACTTTGATAGTCTAAATTTAAATATACTTAATGACCTGAAGCATGAATCTATGTCCAAAATAGCCAAAAGTTTGAAATGAAATGACAATAAAACCTCATCCCAAATGATCATCTATTATGATCTAAGTGCTCAATATTTTAAATAACCAACAACAAGGTGGAAAAAACTTTAAAAAAATATAATACAACACCCATGGTGATGAGGAAATTTGAGCTGTATATAGATGCCTTCATTAAAGAGGCTTTACAAGAGTCTGAATTTCCTGTCCCATCCAGTGTCAAGAGTCAGAAAAACTTCAGATGAATCAACAGAAGATGTGTAGCAACATAAGATGTTTAGCACACTGGAAAGGAAACCCCCACTAAAATGAGCAAAACCTAGGTCATATCACTCTTCTGACACATACTGACTATGGAACCTCTGTCCCAGGAAACTTTCTAAAACTATGAGTTACAAAGCAACGGCTCAACCCTAACAATGGAAAACATTTATTCAGAAAAATATACTGTGCCCCTCCCCTCAGAAAGAGAGAGAGAGAGAGAGAGAGAGAGAGAGAGATATGGATATGTACGATAGATATGTAAAAAAAGTAGTGGGTGACTACAGGAAAAGTCCAACCAGATTTTCCACTTGAGGAGATACTTCTTTTTATGTAATACTAATGTGTATCTAGTCTGTGAGCACCAGGATGACAGGGTCTTTTGCTTTTCTTTGTGTTCCCAGTACTTAGCACAATGCCTAGCACACAGTAGGTACTTGATATTTATTATTGTTATTGTTGTAGTTGTTGCTATTAACCTAGAGTCAGAAGGCTGCAGTCTAGTGATGACTTCATTCCCTGTGTCTTCTACTACAATCCTGTTGATCTCAAAAATATTCATAGAGCAAAATAGGTAAATATTTAAGAACCTGAATTAGAAGAGAGGGAAAGAATATATGCACATACTAATACTCATAAATTTAATCTGAATTATTAACTAATTTGAGACAATAACAACAACAAAAAAGTAAAGATCTAATCTGTAACAATTAACAATTCTATAGGTTCTTATCTGGTTAAATCTGGCTCCCATACACCTATTTGCATCAAATCCTAGTTACTTTCCTGAGGCAGTTACACATCTCCAATCTCTTATTGGATACTGCTGTCTGAATCACTAAGTATTGTAAACCTAACACATTCATAATAAAATCACCAGTTTTTCACCAAAAACCCATGCTTCTTCCAATCTTAACCATTTCTTTGAAAACCAACAACCTTCTGGTCTCCTAGATTCAAAACCTAAGAATTACCCTCAATTTCTCATTTTTTTTCTCAACTGAAATATCCAAAAAGTTATCAAATCTTGTTTCTACCTAAAGTCTCTAGCATCAATCCCTTTTTCTCTATCATATCAGCTTCTAAGTGGAGTATGAACAGAAAACGGGAGAAAGCAGTAGGCTTTTGCAATAGTCCAGGCATAAAGTTATAAGGGCCTACACATCAGGATGATGGCAGTATCATAGAAGTAAAGGGGGTAGATATAATAATAATGTTGATAATATATATACCACTATCAGGTTTTCAAATTATTTTACAAATACCTCATTTTAACCTGACAATTATCCTGGAAAGTGACAATATTCTTATTTCTATTTTAGAGATGAGAACAACTGAAACACACAGAACTTAACTGACTTGCCCAGACACACAGTTAGTGTCTGAAGTTAGACTGAGTTTTAGTCTTCCTGACACAAAGGACAGGAGATATGATGAGGAAGAAGAGCTGGTTAAAGGATTACAAGGCAACTAAAGGCAATCAGGTAGTTCAGTCAGTAAAGTTTTGGTAGTGGAATCCAGAAGACCTGAGAACAAATTCAACCTCAGACATTTACCAAGTTCACATCTGTGAATTTGGGGAAGCCACTTCTCTACTGTCTGCTTCAGTTTCCTCAATTGTCAAATGAAGATCATAACCCCAGTGTTATAGAGGGGTTCAAATGTAACAATATTTGCAATATTGAAAATTTTTCCAAATAATTGAAGAGAATGTCCTAAAAGTCAATAGACAACAGTCATTTTTATTTGGGTGATAAACATGGATTACATAAACCTAAAAAAGAGGATACAAAGTGGGAAACACTCAGAATGGAAGTTTTCCAACTCCCCCCATCATGAAGTCAGGGTCATGAGTAAAAATGTAACCAGAGCTTAAAATTTTTTCAAATGGAAGAGTTCAGTGCTGAAAGGGACACAAAAAGTATGTATGTTAAGAAAATGATTTAAGTTTAATGGAAAAGAATTTAAGATATTTCTGTTGTCACAGATGAACATCTTTGTTCATCATGACTGAAAAGAGTAGGAAAAGAAATCTGGTCTAATAAAATTTAAAATATGAGTAGGAAGAAACAGTTTTCAGATGGGATTTGAGGACAGAAAATAAACTGTGACATAAGTATAAAGCCAAATTATCTTGTCAAAGATATGGGGTGATACTTCATTTATATATGAATAATTTGATGAATTAGAGAAACAATGAGAAAAAATTTTGTTTCAAAAAAACTGGAAAAACATGAGCATGAAAAAATAGTTTTGAGAACACAAAATTGAGATGGGAGGATGATTTTGGGAAATGAATGCTGATGGTCATTATAAGTGGTGAGTAGAAGTTTATTTCCCATCAACAAGACTATTACAAAGACACTGAGGGAATTAAAATGTGGCCACACATTAGTGTTTTTTCTCTGGACAACTAGACTTGTAAGAGCAAGTTAAGTGGTGAGCCAACCAGCCAGCCAAAAGAATAGATAAATGTTAGCACAACCATGTAAGGAGTTAAGACTACTAGAGCATGGATAACTATTATACCACCAATGCCCACATTAAACCTGAAATGTATTCATTCCTAATTTTTTATAATGCCAAGATACAAGCCAAGAAAAGCTGAAGAAAGACATCAGGTTTGAAAGAAACCTTTCTGAAGAGCAAATATCTAGTGACCAGCTCCACAGAAACAACAAAATGGGGACACCTTGAGCTAACTGGTTGTGACCGGAGGCTTAGTAGGAAGCACAGAGACTTTCAACTTTTCAACTCCTGGAGAGTTTGTTGGGATTTGGGTTCAGGAAGAGGATATGAACCTTGGCTGCCAGAACCAACTGTGCTGCTGAGATAGGTCCCAGGTGAGAAGGAACCAGCACCTGGTGAGTGCAGAAGCAGCAAAGCAGGGGCATTGCTCACTGTGGGCACTTGCAGGAGGCTGGAGCTCTTGGTTTGGAGTTCCTGGTCAGAGTGGAGAACTGAAGGGAAGCTTGAGGCATTATTAAACCCCCTATGATTAAAGGTGCTTACACTAATGCCTTTAAAAAAAAAAAATGAACCAACAAAGAAGAAAGAATCCCACCACTGAAACACATTATGGGACAGGGAAGCTGGGAAAAGCGGGTTTCATCTTCAGAAAAAGGACACTGAAATAAAAAAAATCTTCTATTCCAAAGAGTAATGTGAAATGGCTCCCCACCCAGAGAATTCAAAAAAGAATTTAAAAATCAAATGAGGGACACTGAGGAAAAACTAAAACAAAACAAAAAAAAAAAAATACAAGAAAAACACGATTATGAAAAAAGTCAATCAACTAGAAAAGGAGACAGTGAGTCTCAAAGATGAAAAAAATAATTATTTGAAAATTAGAACTGGGCAAGAGGAAGCCACTGAAACTATGAGACACCAAATATAACAAAACAGATTATAAAGAATGAGAAAATAAAACAGAATGTGAAACAACTTATAAGAAAAGTGACAAATCTGGAAAATAGATCAAGAAGAAAAAATATAAGAATTGGAATGCCAGAAAGTTGTGATCAGAAAGAGAACCTTGATACAATACTACAGGAAATAATCCATAAAAATTATTCTGGAGTGATAGAACATGAGGGGAAAGTAGAGATAGAAAAAAAGCTACCAATTAACCACCTCAAAGAGATCCTTTGTGAATAATATTGTTTTTAACACAGGAATATTATTGCCAAATTTCAAAACCCCCAAATCAAAGAGAAAATTCTACAAGAAATAAGAAAAAAACAATTCAAATACATTGGAGCTACAATTAGAATTGTACAAAACTTAGCAGCAGCTACAATAAAAGATTACAGGTACTAGAATCATATCTACCAACAATCAAAAGAACTAAACCTATGGCCAAAAATATCATATCCAGCAAAATTATCTATAATTTTGAATGAGAAAAAAATGGACCTTTAATGAACTTGCAGATTTTCAGGACTTTCTATCAACCAAACCTGAATTTAATAGAAAACTTAACATATAAAAGCCAATATCAAAGATCAAGTTTAAGGAACTCAACATGGACAAACTGTTTAAACATGGACAAATAGTTTACGTTGGTTTTTGGTTTTTGAATATGGGACATATGTATGATATATTTAAGATTCACATCAACAGCTACCCAATAGGGAAGCTCAAAAGAAAGATTGGCAGAGTTAAGGTAAAAATAGCCATCATGACACACAAATCGGGTGCAGAAGACTAGTCATAGAGGCATTAGGGAGGGGAGGAGGGCTCGCAGTTCTGAAAACCTACTCACTTCGGAAATGTGTTCAATAGGCAACCCTACATATATACTATGAAGGATACAGAGCACTCCAAAATCTATAAAGAAATAAGGCGGGGTGAGGTGGGGTGGGATGGGCAGACTGTGAAGCAAAGGTTGTGAGAAGAAAACATGGGAGGGGTCTATAGATGGGGGGAGGTTAAGTAATAGCAAGGCAAGTTAAGAACAGAATTAAAGCAAAGAGTGTGTATGGGGGGTGGGGGAGGTTACTATGTATACATTTACAAATATATGTATACATAAATAAATCTTTTCTTAAATGCAGCTTTCTTGGGGATGGGGGAGATGAAAGGGAAAAAAAGAATAAAGTAAATAAGGTGTGCAGCAGAGAACCAAAGAACAATTTACAAGGAAGTAAAGAAAAAATGGACGTTCATGAATATAAGTTTTTCTACTAATATTTATACTTTCTAGATCTGGTAATTTGTTGTTATATATTTTGAATCTTGGAAGCAGCTAGGTGGCGCAATGGATAGAGCACCAGCCATGAAGTCAAGAGGACCTGAGTTCAAATATGATCTCAGACAATTAACACTTCCTAGCTGTGTGACCTGGGCAAGTCATTTAACCCCAATTGCCTCAGCAAAAAATTAAATTAAATTAATATATATATTGAATCTTCCCTGATGTTATACTGGGCACATGAAAGTGTTCTCTTTTGTTTTGCTTTATTTTATTATGTATTCCTTTTCTGTTTTTCTTTTTTTTTTCTTACTGTTTTTTAAACAAAATAAATTTTTTTAAATAAAGAAAAATAAAAAGCTATTGTAAAATAAAATAAAAAGGCTAAGATCTCCCATTTCATCCAAGGTCATCTCTGCTTGCCCTGATCAATATATTGCCACTGGACCCAGATGGCTCTGCAGGAGAAAGTAAGACGGGTGACTTTGCACAGCCCACCTTTACTTAAATCCAGTTCACTTTCATGTCATGGATTCACTTCCCTGAGGTCATGTCTCTTGGAGAATGAAAGACAAATAATAATACCAAAAACAATTGGTTATATTTTTTAAAAATCAATAAATCCATTAAAAAAAAAATGTCACAAAAAGGGATATCCCATTTTCTTCAAATCTCACTTCAACTATAGCATTCTAAACAAAGCCTTTCTTCATTACTCCAGCTGCTAGTAACCTCGCCCCCCAATAAACTTGTTTGCATTTTTCACATATTTATACATGTATCTGTTGTCTCCAATAGAATTTAAGCTTCTTGAGGAAAAGTAATGGTTCATTGTTTTCTTCTTACTCTATGTCAAGCACAGTACCTGGCATGTGGTAGGCACTTAATAAATACTTGTTGAATGATAATAACACAGAACCAGTCAAAAACAATTCAAGTAAATTGCAAGCTACTATTAACTTTTTAAATGTCCATAATTAACCTTCTCTACTATTAAAACTAGCTGGAAGGTGAGGTAATGAAATAGAAATCATCTATACACTCAATGGGTACTAGAACTGAAATAAAAGTAAAAATAATAGCACCTACCTCACAGGGTTGTTGTGAGGGTCAAATAAGGTAATTATCTATAAAGTGCTTAGCAAATAGTAGGCAGTTAATAAATACTTTGCTCTTTTCCCTTCCCCTATCCCCAGACTCCCTGGTTACACTCAATCTTCTGTTTAATTCACTTGAGTCTTTTAATGTGAATGTATTCACAATTTCATAGAAAAGGGGGAAAAGCAATTAACATCACAGTTTGGAGGGCCAGAAAATTCATTCATGTTTGTAGATGAGATTAGAGGAAAAAGAGATCTGGGGAAATGCATGTTCTGGATAAATCAAATGAGCACACACTTTTTGAGAAAAATAATTTATTCCATGCTCTAAGGGAATAACCTCTTGTATAAGGAGGGAAAAAACTCTACATCTGAATATTAAGGACTATGGTTACTAAGACTACAATGTTTTTTTTTTTCTTTTTTCTTTGTTTTTTTAAGACTCCAATGTTAACAAATGGAATTCTCCAGACTACAAAAAACTTGGGCTTTGTGTTCAAGTGATAGCTCTAGATAGACTCTAGGGGTCATTTGTTCCCATATAACTAACTGAGTTATTTAGTCAGAATCTGTAGTGTTTTAAGATTTTTCACAATAAATGTTTTGTTAGATGTCTGGAAGGTTTATATATTATATATTGCTCTGATTTGCACTTCAAAATGGTAATCCCTAATACAACTCTAATAATTTATATGTGCAATGCTACAAATATACAGCTTTAAAAAACCCATCTGGCCTCATTCCTCTTATTCAGGACATATCATAAGGATAGAATCAGTGCCATTATTAAAGAGTCAGAGCTCAACATTAAGGATGCATATAAGGTAAATACAAGGTGATTGAGCTCTGATTTTGTTTTCCAGTGACACATTTCTATATTCTACTTTTCACTTTTGCAATAATTCTATACCATTATTTTATCTTCCAACATTTTCATATAAGGTAGACAGAAGAAATAATAGTACATCCAATTTATTGGACTCCAGGATCCAAAGCGATTGAGTGGCCTTGTCCTGTATTACAAAGCAAAGTCAAAGACTTTAGAACCAGAATCCAAGTCTAATATCTCATCTAATCCTTCTTCAATTAAGTATAGTTAGGAATGCTCTCTTTGCTTCAGTAATAGTATAGAAATGAGTAGAGCTATTTATTTCTTTAACACTCAAAAACATTATAATTAAAAGTCAAGGTAACTGACTTTAACAAGGAGAAAAGAAGGTATTGTTATCCTTTCCATATCAAGACTTTCCCCATCACACACAGGTCAGCTTAACAAATTAAATGGGCATTTTGGGGAGTTTTGCAAAAGCTACAGATGACATAAGAAAGCCAGCAGACAACACAGAAACAGTTAGAAATCCAAAATGTAGTTTATACACATACACATATGTGTGTATATATATATAAATGTATAATATCAATATATTTTATATTTTCAAAACATAATAATTCAGAGTTCTCTGGTATGAAGAGGGCCAAAAAGATTTTACACAGATTTTTCAAATCATTGGGGGGGGGGGGAGCAGGGGAAAGGGGAGAGAAGGGGGAAAAGGTAGAAGTGGACACAGGATATCGTGCCCCTAACCCCATGATGGGAAGGAATAACTGTAATGTTCTATATAACGTATCACAAAAGTCTCAATGTAATTTAAAGCAATAAGAGAATGAACAGTGAGGTAGAGTAATGCTGAGGAAAGAACATGGGAATCAGAAGACCTAAGTGTAAATCCAAATGAGTAACCCTGAACAAGGCACTTCATACCTTCGGGCTTCAATTTCCCAGAATCCTATCTAGAAGAGACCCCAGAGAGAGGGTATTTAGTCTAATACCTCATTTTACATATAAGGAAACTAAAGCCCAAGGAAATTAAATGGTTTGCTGACATAAAACTGCAAATAAATATCAGAAGCAGAATTTGAACCTAGGTCTTCAGAGGACACTGACTAGATGATTAATTAAAGGCTCTTCGAACTTAAAACACTTCAATCCTATTTGTATTAAAAAAAAAAAAAAAACACCCTGTGAAATTCAGTTAAGAACAAGAGATTAGCTATGCATACTGTGAATCAGAAAGAACGCTAAAGTTTGATTAGTTTCAACTTTATTTCACAAGTGAATGGCTGTCCATTTCATCTATGACTTATTTGACAATGATTACATATTTTAAAATGACATTGAGAGAGACAAAGACAGAAACAAAGAGAGGGAGAGAAAAAAAGGCATGCAATGAAGACTAATTTAACACACGTACACTTGTTTTTGCCACGGGTTCATGCCACAGGTTTGTTTCCTTCTGTAACATGTCCCTGTTGGACTGTTCAAGCTGTTCAATTTCTTATCACATTTTGATTATATTTGCATATTTAACTGCAATCTATCCCACTTTCTAAACAGAACAGAAGGTAAAATTTAAAAATGAAACACAGTACTATAATCACAGTATGTATGAAGAAATTGAAAACACAGCAATAGTCCAATAGGGAAATCTAACTAGAAAAAAAAAAAAAAAAGGAAAATGCTGTATATTCTCCTATTGCAAATATAATCACACATATCAAGGTCTCCTTTCTTCACTTATCTAGAATTCATTTTCAAAGAAAAACTAATACCACTCTCATTACATTTGGTAACACCCCCTTTCACACTCACCCCTCTTCACACCTACCCACACATACATACACAAACACTCATCAAATAGATATAACTGCACATGCTGTACCAAAAATTGGCTCCCTCCCACTCTGTAGTCTCTAATTCAGCAGACAGATGTTACAATGTACGCAAATCAGATACTCTTCTGCACTACTTATTTTTCTTGGTACAACAAATGTTCCAACTGGAGCAAGGAACTGGAAAGGTCGGTCATAGGTTAGAATGAGCCTTATGTGGCCCAGCTGCTTTCACAAAAGGTACCTCTATTTTCCACCACCTGTTTGATATAAGTATGCCACTGATTACAAGGAAATAAATTAATAAATATGATTACTAAGAGATTTCAAAGCCCTAATAAAATGAGTTCAATAGTTATCATGTTCATATACATACCCCCCAAAAATACATATGCACATACACATGAATATGTAGTATATACATGTATGAATGTATGTATACATATTCCCTTCTACTTTTCAACACTGTTCAAGATAAGATTTTCATGGATCTCAATTCTACCATCTATAAACTCTCAATTTTCTAACTTGAAAATTATTCTAAAGTTCTATTTTTTAGTTCGCCTAAATGACTAAGAAATCATTTAAAATCTCATATTACATTCTACTGTAATGAACCTGCTCAGAATTCCCTTTCATTTGCAGGGTAAATCTATTTCAGATAAGGTTTCTCCAGAGCATAGTTCAAGGTTATATGACGGCAAAGACAACAGGTCCCAGTGTGCTCTTTCTTCCTACCAAAGGAACTAGCAAATGAACTGAAAGGAACTTAATTAGCCACAACCACAGAGGCAGAATTTTCTAATAAAGCGGCAGATCATGTCTTAAGAGGGCATGGGAGTTGAATGGATGGATGGGTTTCATATTTTATATCCTTACCTGCTCCAAGGTGATCAAAGTGCTTCACAGATATAATTTCATTATTCCACATAGCATCCCTGTGAGACAGGAAGGGGGAAGGTACTATTATCCCCAATCTGCAGGGTCAATATATAGGATACATGAAAACTAAAAATTGTATTGTACTTGCTAAATGATTAATTCTGTGTACATTGTATTGAAAGTGAAGGGGACATATCCAAGATGCTATAACCAGTGTTTACATACTACATATACATAACAAATCAGGACTAATGGCATACTAGCACAAATTATTTTTAATAATATCTAAATTGTATTTTCTGGTTACCTCATCATGTGTTTTCCCACTATACTGCAAGAAGGGGATTTCCTAACTTGTGAATTTGCTATTATTCTGGATCTTCCTCAAACTACTCACCAATTCTATTCTGATAAATATATGGATACCATATTTATATTCCAACAATTGACCACACTGCACAAGTCACATCAGCAATAACACTGAAAATAAACCCAGACTCAGAGCTGGTTCATAATAATTGAAAGGAAAAAAAAAGTTTAGGATAGCAGTCAAGAAGTAAAATGATTGCTATCTAGACCAGCAATCTCCATAAAAATTTACTGATCATATATGAAAGGGAGGAGTTGAAGATAACACCAAAGTTGTCAATCTGAGTGACTAGAAGGTTGGTGATATCTCTTACAAAAATAAGAAAGTTAGGAAGAGGGCAAGTTGGGAACATATATGATTGTGCCCCATGACTGGCTATGACAGGGAATATGGAATGCAGTCCATCTTTCCATCCTCAAAATAATTGATCACATACTCCTTTAGGTTATGCATAGAGACCCAATTCAGAGACCATGGCAAAGATCATGGTTGAGCAGAGGCAAGAATCTTAAGTTTCTTCACCACCTACATTTCTGTTTTTCTCTCTTCCACAACAAGGTATAAAGGAAACAGGGCATAAGGTAAATGGTACTGGCCTGAATTCAAAAAACCTCCATTTTATCCCTGTATCTGTCAGTATGGCAAAGTGAACATAGACCTTTCCTTTATTTTCTCTAAGTCTCAGTTTCTCCATATGTAAAATGAAGGCTACCCAAACAGAAGACAGAATGCCAAGCTCCCTCATATTCATTCCAGCAAAACCCTAGAATTTATATTAGCCCAAATAATGATCTAGAAATCTAATATGAAACTACTTCATATATATAAAAACTTCAACTAGAAGTTTTTATTCTTCCTTCTCCAAAAAAAAAGGAAATGTTAGAAAAATAGAACAAGTCTATAACATTCAAAACTAACCATGTAGCTTACAAGAGTGGAGAATTCCTCTGAGTAAACCCCTGAATATTAATCTACAGTGGCATCCTTGGAAACTGGAGGAAGTAGTAAAAACCACTGTAGATAAGGCAGTCACCAGAAAGAATGTCGCAGACAAGGAAATCTCAGGACTCCAAGGTCCCTAATATTCTGTCCTGAGATATCAGAGAAGGCCCTAAAGATTCAATACTCAAAGAATCAAGGGAGCTAACCCTTAGAGGAACACAGAACTTCAGGTTTTTCAGGAAAAACCAAGAAGGCTGGTGACCCATTCAAAAGTATCTCAGGAGGAAGTAGAATCTTGCCCTGAAACAAAGCACAAATTCAGAAACTAAAGTTGAGAAAAGGGAAAATCAAAAAATATACTGAACTAATACAAAAAAGCAGAAACATATAAGAAAAAATGGATTACATAAATACCTAGAAAGAATGAAAATGATTGGGTTGCTTGTTTCCCCTTTTCTGAAATGAGATAAAGAAAGAGTTTTATAAAGAGATTTGGTGAAGAAATTCATCAAACTCAATAAGAAAACAAATATCACTGACACAAAATAACAAAAATAAATATCACTAGCAAAACAAAGCTACTGATGGTAAAAGAAAAATTAAAAGGGCAAACAACTAGAATCTAAAATGATATCCTGAATTTAGAAACAGCTGGCTAAACAAACTGTCATATATGGCTGTAACAGAACAGTATTGAATGGTATGAAAGGATTGCTGAGAATCCTGGGTAGTAAAAACTAGGACTAAGCAAATTAATTAAAATCAGAAAAACAATAGACAAGAAAACAACATTGTAAAGAAAAACAACTCTAAAGAAATGGATCAACACAATGACTAATCATGTCTCCAAAGGAACTATCAAAAAACACTTTAACTTCCCTCCCTGGGTGCTGATGGACACAAAGGGAAACCGTCACTATGTAGATTCATGTTGCTTGACTATGCTGATCTGTAACTGTTCCCCTTCTTTACCCTAATAGTTAAAAGCATTTTGATCCAGAGGGCCTGGTGTAGACTAGTACAGTTATGCCATAAACAGATATTTATCTTAAAACAGGATAAGAAAGACTACAGAGTAAATGAATGAATCATTCTAAGACACTTCCTTTCCTCTTAAATTTACTGGATTAACTGGAAAGGAAGTCTATGAAAATGAAGGGAACACTTCTATGGCATGACAGACACAGAGTAAGATTTAATAAATGCTTGCTTGCTGACTGATCAATGCTGCAGGAAGTCAGCACCTACCCTATACTCACTACCTACATCAATCGTACACACAACATTACAGATGCTTAGCAACTATAAATACATGGGTAGAAACTTAAAATGAAGTATATAAGATCCTAAAAGAACTTAAAATAGTTATTTAGACACATCCATTTAACTTGCATTATAAAATGTCTGACCCAGCACCATTAACAAGTGAGTTCTGAGTAACACAAGACAAGAAGTTGATTTCCCTACTCAAATTCATTCTTCATTAATGCTGCCAAATTTATTTTCCTAAAATACTACTTGGATCATACCACACTCCTATAATCAACAAAGCTCCTCACTGTCTACTGAATAAATTTAACACTCCTTTAATGGACTTTCAAGATCCCCCAATCCAGCCCCTACTTTTTGAGACTTCTCTCTTAATCTGAAAATTATCTACTTGCTATCTCTCAGAAATATACCATACATTCCTCTCTCACTTTTACTCATGCCACTAACTCTAGCTTGAATGCTCTACAATTTCACCTTCATTTGTTAAAATCCTATAATCTTTAAAATTATTTTTCAAGTACTATTTGTTATATGTAGCCTTTCCTGACCTTATACTAACCCAAAGTGATGCCTCACATCTCTACAATATTAAAACATTTGTTTATAGTCCAATGGGACACTAACTTTAAAAAAAAAAAAATTTCTTATGCTATGCTTCAATTAATCATTCTCAGAAGTCTCATGTCCATATGAAGAAAGATCTCTAGAGAGGAATAGCAAGGATCTAGAAAGAAAAAAGAAGAAAAGAAAAGCATGGTGAAGAAAAAGTATGTTGTAATTTGTAAGAAATATTAGAGGACATAGTGAAAAAAGATAAGATATCCCTTAAAATGTGATAGAGATGTCATATGGAAGAGAAAATAGTCTTATTCTATTTAGCTGTAGAAGTCTGAATTTAAAAGAGCAATGAACATTATTATGTAAATGAATTTTGAACTTGAAATAGTTAACATTTTATCAATGACTTCAATGGTATGACTATCAAGTATGAAGATAACATGAAGCTTGATAGGATAGATAAAAATATTGAACTAAAATAGCAATGTCAAATCTAATACTTTAAAGGGGGTTTTGTTGATATGAGTATTTCATCAATAGAAATTGTACTCTATTTCTTAATGAATTTCAAGAGTTAATTATGGTCAAAAAATTTACCATCCTGCTTCCAAGTTAGTGGTAAGCCCCTATAGAGCTAGGCTGGGTCCTTGTCAATTATTAGAAGTTATACTCTGCTGGTACAGTGTTTGGGGAACAAAATTTCATTAACATTATGTTGATACAACAGAGAAAAACTTTATTAAAAGCTACATATTATTAATAAATTAATAAATTTTTTAAAATTAAGTTTCTGAATGGTTCCTAAAGAATTTACCCATTATTTCCTCATCAATGTAAATTATAAAAATGATTTCTCTATCATTGAACTCATTTTAAAAAGTATTTTATAAATTAAGAGTAGAAATAAATATAATATTTTATTTTCATTTGTCTATCAACCTAGATTTTGTTCTCAATGTAAATCACAAGTCTCTTCTTGCAAATTTGCATATAAATGGACAATCACTTAAAGAAAATATCCATGATTACCATCTGTTGTAAAAAAACAATCTTAGCAAGTCAATAAACATGTATTAATCACAAATACCAAATTAAGTATCCCTAGAGTACTGTTTCTTAAACTTTTTCCATTCATAATCTCTTTTCACACAAGAATTTTTTTTATATGACCCTGGTATATAGGTATATAAAATAGGTATACAAATCAAACTGATTTGTATTTACTGATTAAAATGTTATAATTTTGCAACCCCCCACATTTAGTTATAAGAACCCATATGGAGTCACAAATCACAAGAAACCAAGCCCTGGGGCCAGCTATATGGCGCAGTGGACAGAGACTGGCCCTGAAGTCAGGATGACCTGAGTTCAAATTTGGCCTCAGATACTTAATACTTACTAGCTGTGTGATCCTAGGCAAGTAGGAAAGGAAAGGAAAGGAGAAAAAGGAAAAGGGAAGGGGAAGGAGGAAGGGAAGGGGGGAAGGGAAGGAGAAAAGGAGAAGGGGAAAGGGGAAGGAAGAATGGAAAAGGGGAAAGGAAAGGGGAATAGGGAAGAGGAAGAGAAAGGGGAAGGGGAAGGGAAGGGAAGAATAAACTGAGCCCTCAAAGAAATCAAAACAAGATCATTTCTTGTTTTCAAGAAGCTTATAATCTAACTGGGAAGCCACATGAATAACACAAGACAACAAATATTTAGGGGATTTGGGCTTTATTTTGATAGAATGTCAGATTCGATGTTAGGCTCATTTCAAATCAAACCACATTAGAAAAAAAAAAAAAGAAAACAAAAAAGATTCATATTTTCTCAGCAAACTATTATTTGAGATAGGTCTATGACAAATTATCCTAAGGAAACTGTTACAAGTAACTCTAGAAATCATGGCAAAAGAAAAGGATTTTGTGATTTGTAAGGAATATGAGAGGAAAGATGACAGGAAAAGATGATAATGAATGTTGAAGGGAACGTGGGAAAACTGAGACACTGATACATTGTTGGTGGAATTGTGAATGGATCCAACCATTCTGGGGAGTAATTTGGAACTATGCTCAAAGGGCTATCAAACTGTGCATACCCTTTGATCCAGCACTGTTATTATTGGGTTTATATCCCAAAGAGATCTTAAAAAAAGGAAAGGGACCCAACATGTATAAAAATGTTTGTAGCAGCCCTTTTTACAGTGGCTAGAAAATGGAAATTGAATGATTGCCAATCAAAAATGGAGAATGGCTGAATAAATTGTGGTATATGAATGTTATGGAATATTATTGTTCTTTAAGAAATGACCAGCAGGATGATTTCAGAGAGGCCTGAGGAGACTTACATAAAGTGATGCTAAGTGAAATGAGCAAATCAGGGGATCACTATATACTTCAATAACAAGACTATATGATGATTAATTCTGATGGATGTGGCTCTCTTTAACAATGAGATGATCCAAACCAGTTCCAATTGTTCAGTAATGAAGAGAATCAGCTACAACCAGAGAGAGAGCACTATGAGAAATGAATGTGGACCAAAACATAGCATTTCCACTCTTTCTGTTATTGTTTGCTTGCATTTTTGTTTTCCTTCTCAGGTTTTTTTTTTTTAACCTTCTTTCTAGATCCAATCTTTCTTGAGCAGCAAGATAATAGTATAAATATGTATACATATATTGTATTTAACATATAATTTAACATATTTAACATGTATTGGACTGTCTGCCATCTAGGGGAGGGGGTGGGGGGAAGGAGATGAAAAGTTGGAACTAAAGGTTTTGCAAAGGTCAATACTGAAAAACTACCCATGCATATGTTTTGTAAATAAAAAGCTATAATATATATTTATATATATATATACACACACACACATATACATACATACATATATATGTATGTATGTATGTGTATATGAGAGGATCTGGTAAAAAGGGATATGATATCTGTCCTTTAAAAACGTGATAGGGATGTCACATGAAAGAGGGAATAATAGTTTTACTCTACATACCTAAGACCAAATTTATGTGGAGTCCTAAATTTAGAGGACCAATGGACAATACTATGTAAAAGAAAGAATCCTAGACTTGAAAATAAAGTCTGGATCTCATTGGTACATCTAACCCTATAATCAGAGTGAATTAAATCACTTAACATATTTGTTTATTTGTTTTAAGACTAGGTCTCCCTATCTTGCCTAGGCTAGAAATGGATCAGTCACTGGAATCACCTCATCTCACCTCATTTCTGACTTGGGTGGATTCCATCCTTTCTTTATATAGACATCCTGATAGGCACCCTGCCTATCCCCTGATTCCTAGGGGTTCACTATATTGGGAATGATGTATTATAGACATTGGATTAACTGTAATCCTGAAGTTCAAAACTGACAAACTCAAACAATCCACCAGACTCAGCCTCCTCAGCAGCCATGCCTTGTTATACCTGCAGTACCATTCTCACAAGGTTGATAAGAAAACTGAATGAGATAAGTTAAGGTAACATATGTTGTTAACTTTAAAGTACTGAGATAAATATGAATTTTAACTATCCTAACTATTATTGAATTTGAACCAGCCAGTAAAAGTTTTAGGAAAGTATTAAATTTCAAGTAAAAATAAGAGAGAACTTTCTATTAAGTACAAATGTTGAAAATTCACATAGATTAACTAGTTGGTTTAACTAGTGAGTCTCAAGCTACTAAAATCTTTCAAGTAGAGATCATATCTCTTGTCAGGTATATGGAGGGAAGGATTCCTTTGTTTATATGGAAGGCTAGATTAGATGACCTCTAAAGTCCCATCCAACACTAAGATTCTATAATTTTAAAATATACAAAAACATCTTAATATTATAATCTAAAACTTTTTAAAAGAAAAATGCCTTGGACCCACACTTAAGACTGTATACCAAGATAAGATCAAAATGGGTCCATGATTTAGGCATAAAGAATGAGATTATAAATAAATTAGAGGAACACTATTCTGTGTTCCTCTCAGACTTGTGGAGGAGGAAAAATTTTGTGACCAAAGAAGAACTAGAGATCATTACTGATCACAAAATAGAAAATTTTGATTATATTAAGTTAAGAAGCTTTTGTAAGAAGTTTTGTACAAAACTAATGCAAACAAGATTAGAAGGGAAGCAACAAACAGGGAAAACATTTTCACAGTTAAAAGGTTCTGATAAAGACCTCATTTCCAAAATATATAGAGAATTGACTCTAATTTATAAGAAATCAAGCCATTCTCCAATTGATAAATGGTCAAAGGATATGAACAGACAATTTTCAGATGATGAAATTAAAACTATTTCCACTTATATGAAAGAGTGTTCCAAATCACTATTGATGAGAGAAATGCAAAGTAAGACAACTCTGAAATACCACTACACACCTGTCAGATTGGCTAAGATGACAGGAAAAAATAATAATGAATGTTGGAGGGGATGTGGGAAAACTGGGACACTGATGCATTGTTGGTGGAGTTGTGAACGAATCCAACCATTCTGGAGAGCAATCTGGAATTATGCCCAAAAAGTTATCAAACTGTGCATACCCTTTGATCCAGCAGTATTACTACTGGGCTTATATCCCAAAGAGATACTAAAGAAGGGAAAGGGACCTGTATGTTCCAAAATGTTTGTGGCAGCCTTGTTTGTAGTGGCTAGAAACTGGAAAATGAATGGATGCCCATCAATTGGAGAATGGTTGGGTAAATTGTGGTATATGAATGTTATGGAATATTATTGTTCTGTAAGAAATGACCAGCAGGATGAATACAGAAAGGCTTGGAGAGACTTACATGATGCTAAGTGAGATGAGCGGAACAAGGAGATCATTATATACTTCAAAAACGATACTGTACGAGGATATATTCTGATGGAAATGGACTTCTTCGACAAAGAGAAGATCTAACTCAGTTTCAATTGATCAATGATGGACAGAAGCAGCTACACCCAAAGAAAGAACACTGGGAAATGAATGTAAACTGTTTGCATTTTTGTTTTTCTTCCCGGGTTATCTTTACCTTCTAAAGCCAATTCTTCCTGTGCAACAAGAGAACTGTTTGGTTCTGCACACATATATTGTATCTAGGATATACTGTGACATATATAACATGTATAGGACTGCTTGCTATCTGGAGGAGAGGGAGGAGGGAGAGAGGGGAAAAATCGGAACAGAAATGAGTACAAGGGATAATGTTGTAAAAAATTACCCAGGCATGAATTCTGTCAATAAAAAGTTGTAATTTAAAAAAAAAAAAAAAAGAAAAAGAAAAATGCCTTTAGTGTGCTAAGTCTTTAAAAAAATACATGTTATTCACACCCCAAAAAGCAAACTAAAAACATCCCCTAAGTTTCACTTAAATGTTTTGTTTTGTTTTTTTCCACCACATCCTACTGATTAAGAACATTATACCTGGGCAGGTGGAATCAAAGGACTTGGGAATGGATCCTTGTTCTACCCTTACTACTTGTATAAATACTTCACTTTCCTGGACCTAATTGTTATAAGTAAAATGAAGGGGTCAGTTTGAAGGATTATTAAGTTCCCTCCCAAATTCAAATTCTATGATCAAATAATCCTCGAAATTCTTTTCTTGCTACAATGGCTGAATCGAAATCCTCACTGCCTCAAGGCTACAAAAATCTAAAACCTGATCTTTCTGATTTTCTAATCTTATACCTCAGCAAATCCATCTTACAGCTATTTTTAAAATCCTTCCTTAAGTATTACATTTATAAGGAATGAACATTAATAAAAGCCTCAAATGAGTCCGATGAATTTACTGAAATTACAGGGTATGGGCCTTTATTGGAAAGGTACACTCATGGAGCTAGACAAGTGTCATATCTAAACTTATTTTTAGAGATTTTCCTGGAGTGTTACTCCTAAATGGGACAGGCAAAGAAAGGAACTGACCTTTCTTCCTGCGGTCAGGCCTCTGTGATAGGACTCATTCCAAATAAGCCTAGTCTTGAGTGAAGGGGGAGAAGGGAAGTTAGGCTAAAAGTGATATTTTTTTTGTATGACATAAAAGTATAATGGTTTTGTAGCACTCATGGTATAAAACTCATTAATCCTACAAATTTCCCAAATCATATCAGATTTGTAATCAGCCATAGTTCCTCTGCTCCTCGTATCAAGCCCAATATACTCCTGAAACATCAAATAAATAACAGCAGCAAAAACAACAAAGTCAAAGTGTTGGTTTGTACCTCTATATACAGTGAAAGTGATCAGCTTCCCTATAATTCAACTTTAAAACTGACCTAGTAGCTGAGGCTCCCAACACTACTAGCCACATCTCCCCTCACCAGGCCAGAGGTCCAAAATCCCTAGGAGTTCCTCAAATCTAATTTAAAAAATGCACCTCATAGCAAAAACTGACCTATAAAAAAGTTCACGAGGAGGGAAAAAAAAAAAATCTAAGAATCATTGGACTCTCCAAACATTCTAATGGGGGGGAGAAGGGAGAAATGATGCTGAACATTCAAGAAATCTTTGGGAAAAAAACTTTTTTTTATGCTTAAATCATTTACAACTGGAGGGTGAAAGGAATCACCATCTGAAAGAAACTTTTTAAAAATGAAAACTCCAGGAACATTCATAACCCAAATCTAGATCTTTCTAGATCAATTAAAAAACACTGAAAGCAACAAAAGAATGGAAAAAGAAACCCCAGTCAGAATCACACATGACTTAGAAGCTATCACCATAAATGAGCAGAGAGCTTGGAATATGATATTCCAGAAGGCAAATAATATAAGTTTACAACCAAGAATAACTTGCCCAGCAAGTGAGTACTGTGATAAAGGAGAAAAAAAACAAGAAAAGGATCTTTAGAAAATAAGAGGATTTCCAAGCATCCCTGATGGAAGGACCAGAGATGCACAGAAAATCTGATGTGAAAAGAAACATAAAAATGTAATCATGAATGAATAATGATAATTTCTTACAATTTAATATGGAAAGATGATACATGGGGTCCCTCCAAGGGTCACAGACCTTTTAGTCTAATTAGATAAGGTCTAGGAATGGTTCTTTTTATATAATGATGATCTTTACAAAAGAATGGAAAGAGAAAAAAAGAAGAAGAAATGAGGAAGAGGAGGAGGACAAGGAATGTTAGGGGAAATCATTTCACATAATCAAGTGTCTAAATAGTCATCTATAAAAAAAAGAGAAGAGGATACAGGGAGCAACTATATTCCAACCTCACCCTCATAAGCAGTGGTCAAAGGAAGGAATACACACAAGCAAAAAAAAAAAAAAAAAAGAAAGAAAGAAACACAAGCAATACAGAGTTGGCCCACCAAAAAATGTATCTTTAATAGACAGTCATCTTGGTCCACTTTTTGAGTGGAAATGAGAGAAATTATTATTATTAATCAATTTAGTTTGAGGGGTGAAATTCAGGATTTTTTCTCTTTCTATTTCTTCATTCAGGACAGACTGAAGAACTGATGAAAAGACAGTTAATATTGGCTCAGTCTTAAGTGGTACCCCACCCAAATGGGAAAGCTTATTTCTGATTAAAGGATAAAGAGAATCTAATCTAGATGAATTTCAACTCTTGGTTTTTTTATATAAGTGGTCTCTTTCTCTAGACTGCCAGAGATGGGTGAGGTCTAAATGGTTTTGAATCTCTTTGTTCAAGAGTAAAGTTACCTAATCTCTCATTATAATATTATATACTTGTTAATATTATTATTATATAATTGTTAATATTATTGTTAACCAATCAGAATTTTTAACCAATCAGGTATTTAAACATGCAGGGGGTTGGGGAAGAAAGTAGGAGGGAAAGAGTTTGTTTTTGATTTGACCTTCAATGATTTCAATTTATTATTTACTAGCCATAACTAATATATTCATTTTTAATGATCCAGAAATTATGTCTCTCAGACTTGCCATTTGTCACAAAAGAGTGGGCAGTCTCATATTTAAGAAGTAATATAATATTTTTGTTGATTCTGGGCTTCTCCCTGAATTACCTCTTTTTTAACATCAATTTTCTTCTGTAAAGCTATATGGCTATGAGTCATAAAATTCCACAGACTCCAGAAAATTCCACTTACTTACCAAAATATAATAGAGGGACAAATAGAGGGAATGAGTGAGTGATTAGTATTTGGCACATAGCTAAGTATGAGGCAGCTAGGTTGCTGAGTGGATAGAAGGCTGGGCCTGGCATCAAGAAGACCTGAGTTCAAATGCAGCCTCAAACACTTACTAATTGTGTGACGCTAGGCCAGTCACTTGTTGAGAAAGAACATGGGATAATAAATACATAGATAGATATAGACAGACAGACAGACATAGATAGACAGACAGACAGACAATCAAACAGAATTGAAAACCAGGAAGGCCTGAAAACTCAAGTTCTGCCTTTGACACATATTGGCTTTCTAACCCTGGCCAAGTCACTTAAACTCTAAGCATGTTAGATAACTTTTCTAAGATTACAAATTACAAAAAAGGGGCTGACTTGCAATGGTAACGCCAGTCACATTATCTGAGAGTTCCTTATACCAATGAAATCATAGGCTTAGTTCCTATCTTGTAAACAATTTTAGATAATATCAATTGCAACACATTCATATTACAGATTAGGTATCTAAATTGAAGAGATTAAATGATTTGTCCAATGTCACAATGTAGAAGTCAGAACTGATTCCTAGTCTATTGATCTTTCCATTGTATCATTCTGAATAAGTACCAATCAAGAATGACACCCCCCAAAAAAATAGTTAAGAAAGGAGGAAAGCTCAAGAGTGGTAAGAAAATAGTATAAATGAGGTCTTCTTAATTAATTTAAAACCAAAGACCCAAAAGAATTATCCAAATACATATCTGCACATCAAAAGCATTTGTAGCTGTAATCACAGAACCAAGACAATCTAAAAAAAAAAAAAAAAAAAAAAGCAAATAGGAACAATACAAAAGAACTACAAAAGGACAGATGTACTAATTTTATTTAAAAGGGAAATTCCAAAGGAAATTCTGAAAACAATAAAATGATGAGCTTGAAATACAGTGATTCCCCAGCAAGGATTTAAAAGGAATTATTTAATAATATTTGGTAAGAACAGAAGGGGGAAAAAAACTGTAATAACTATTAGCCAGAGGCTCTGTTAAGAGCACATTATATGAGTTCAGTTCATATAAGCAAAAAGACAGAGAGCCAGATATTTTCTCTAGTCATTACTATCAGAAAATAATAGTAATTCCCCCCAAGAAGTAATGACATGCCAGCAGCAGAATAATTATAGCTATCTCCATAGGTCAAGACACCAAGAAGCTATGAATTACAACAGAAAATATTAATCCCCAAGTGTTCATTGAGCAACAGGGCACACAATTTGATAAAGCAATTTATGCTCTGGGATCCATTTAATTTCCCCACTGCAACTGCTATCTCTACCATCGCACCCTGCCCTCAACTTACCATTCTGTGGCAACAAACTGAAAACCTCAATTGTCTTTAATCTCTTGCAAAGGTAAGGGTAGATTTCCTAAATCTACCAGCCTCATTCTATCAGAGAACTAAGTAACAGAGAAAACTGGGAAAAAGGTACCAGGATGCATGAAGGGCTATATCAGGACTTAAGAAAATGGCACTGGCATCCAGTTAAATTCAGTCCCTCTAGGAGTCACTTGGGATAGGTGCTAATAAGGTCAGTGAAAAATTAATTCCCTAATGTAGGATACAGTTGATATAATTCTGAAAAAAAAAATTGATATAATACAGTCCACAAGGGATCTGTCATTAGAAAAGGAGTGAAAGAGAAGGGGGGAAAGGATCAAAATTACATGTTGGAAGAGCAGGAAAAAAAAAATCTAGTTACAAACCTAAAGCACAAGCAAATAAGTCAAAAGGGAAACTATTAAGATAGATTATAAGACAGTTACCAAAATATCTAAATGACTGCAAATGTGTCTAAAATAAATATTGCAAGCCAAACGATAATGTAACAAAAACACCTTGTGAAAAACAAAATTTTGTATATCCCCAAGACAACGATGAAACCACTTGTAGGATGTTCCTGAATGGTTAAAGAAAGAAATTAGAACCTTTAAAGAAGATAAAAAGGACTATGGTAAAATGTACGGCCTACATAGCAAAAAAAAATTATTAACAAAATAGAAAAACTTAAATTCAGAGTGATGAATATTACCAAAAAGGAAAAAGAAAATGACTAGAAACACAAACACACTTAAATAAAGGATAATGGGGAGAAAAGAAGCAAAAAGCAATATTGTAAAAAAGAACAGATGATTTTATATAAACAACACGCATTGATCTTGGGCACAAAAATGTATAAAGATAGCATATGGATCATAGGGCTCCCAGGAAAATGACAGGTCAAAAAGAACATGAACATCATAATGCAAAACAACCACAAAGCAGAAGCCTAGAAATCACCTTCAAGGAAGAAAAAATAAAGGAAAGGCAGACATCTTTACACCTGAGCCTAATCATCAATTTAAAAGATGAACTTTCAATAAAATGCCATATGAAGCATTAAAAAAAAAAAGTAAACATGAGCAGATGATTTGTTTAGTAAACATCTCAAGAAAAATAAATAAGTAAAGTTAAATAAATACAACTATCCACCAAAAAAAAAAAAAAACCAAAAACTAAGAGGAAAAAAATAACCTAAAAAGAAACATTAAAAATAAAAGACATGGTAAGAGAGTTATCACTAAAAGACATTTCTAAAACTATACAAGATGATAAAAGATTAAGATGAAATTTAAAGAAACAAAAGTGAAGAGGGAACAAACACACAAATGTGAACCAGTGTATTTTGTTTGTGTAAACTGAAGATTCTGGTTGGAGAGATGGATAAAAGCATTAAGAAGTGGTAGAAGAATGAAGAAAATGTGTGATGCAGCCTAACAAGTAAATGATAAACAACGAAGGGCAATTAATTCTTGGGAACACTCTTCAACAAGACAGTGAAGAGATTGAAATACGTAAGAAATAAAGGTAGACATCTGAATTCACTGGTGGAAAGGATTCTCAAAAACCACTCAGTATTGGTTAAAAAAATAAAGCATATAAACAGAACAAAAAGAGAATCAGAAATAACGAAATTCAATAACCCAATATTCAATAAACCAGAAAACATGAATTACTTAGAAAAGCACTGCTTATATAATTAAAAACTGCTGGGAAAATGAGAAAGACAACCATAATAAATTAGGTTAGGGTCAATACCTCACTCTATATTCTAAAATAAATTCTAAATGAATACATGATCTTAATATTCAGACAAGGAAATTGTATTAAGTGCCTACTACATGTCAGATGCTGTGCTAACCATTGAAAATGCGAAAAAGGGCAAAAAAAAAGTCCATCAAGTTCACGATCTAATGATGACAACAAGAAAACAACAGGATAGACTGAAAATGATCAACAGAGATCATGTACCTTTCACAAGGGTTAAGAGATGTATTCCTAACCAAAGAAATATATAGAGGCTGTTAAAAAAAAAAAAAAAGATAAAAAGCAGCTAATTCTGAATACATAAAATTAAAAAGCTGCTACACAAACAAAACAAATATATCTAGGATAAGAAGGGAAGCAATCAGTGGAATAGGAAAAAAATTTGTATCAAATGTTTCTGATAAGGGTTTGACAGTCAAGATACAGACAACTATATATTTTTTTAAAGTCGTCAAAAGCTATCCCTAATAGAAGAATTACAAAGAATCAACAACTATATGAAGAAATGTTCCAAATCACTATTAGATAAACTGCAAAACAACCGTGAGCTTGCATTTCACATCTAATAAATTGGCAAAAATGACAAAAATGGAAACATGATAATGGAAGGATTATGAAAAGATAGATTCAAGAGGTTATTGTTAGTAGAGCTAGGAATCAGTTCCATAATTTTAGAAGTCAATTTGGAATTATGCAAAAAAGTGACTAAACTCTTTGACCCAAAAGATTCCACTGCTGGGCATAGATTTCAAGAAGGTCATTGATTTAAAAAAAAAAAAAAAAGTCCTCTAAAATAACAAAATATTTATAGCAACACTTTTTATGGAAACAAAGAACTGGAAATAAAGTAAAGTAGAAACCCATCAATTGAGTATAATAGTTAAACAAATTATGTATATGAATACAATGTATATATAAAGAAATCAGAGAAATATTTGATCTTGCCGAGTTAAGTAAATACTTTTTTAAAAGATAGTGTACACTTATACATGATAATAATTTTTGCAAAATTATTAAGAACGAGCATAGATCCAAAGAAGAGCTATCAGAAGATATTTCCTCCCAATTTTCTGAAAGGACAAAAGATCCACATCTGTGTAACTCTACATATATTTTCAGATTTTTTTTTTCAATGTACTGACCTATTTTTGCTTATTTTTCCAAAAAATATTCTTTATTAAGTGACATGGTTCTCTGGGAAAAAAAGGGAAGGACACAGAGGTCTGTAGGCAATATAAAGGCAAAAGATAGCAATAAAAATTTAATTTGAAAAAATGAACAAGTTATTCCAAAATTTAAACGTTTTTCATAGAACTTGTAAGTAGGTACATAGAGAATGCTATACATATACCACATCCAAATTTTAGCAAAGCATTTTATAGTCTTTCACAACATTCTAGAGGATAAATAGAAAAATATGGTTATATGAAAATATAGTTAAATGAACTAATAGTCAGTGAAATAACCGTATTTGGTATTTCCTGGGAAGAGGTCCAGACTGATAGAAAAAAGCCCTGGGTTCTAATCACAGCTCTGCCATAAAGTGGCTATATAACAAAATACCAACTCTTTTAACCTCAGCTTCTTCATCTGCAAAATAAAGTTATTAAGGCAATCTTTAAAATCCTTTCCAGATTTAAAATTTAAATATACACGTTACTAGGGAAAATAAAAATATTAAATATAAATGTTTTAAAAATGAAGAGCAGGATGGTTTCA
The DNA here is from genome assembly GCF_902635505.1 of Sarcophilus harrisii. Lineage (NCBI taxonomy): Eukaryota > Metazoa > Chordata > Mammalia > Dasyuromorphia > Dasyuridae > Sarcophilus > Sarcophilus harrisii. The sequence goes on from NC_045426.1 coordinate 478,682,587, forward strand.
GAAAAACCTATTAGACTTATGTGAACTGATACAAAATGAGTAAGCAGAACCAGGAAAACACTGTACACAGTAAAACCGTACAGCAAAACTAACGACTATCAACTGATCAAGAAAATGACTTAATACAATTGCAAATAACTCACAGTGCTATCCATCTCCAGAGACAATTAATGAATTCTAAACACAAAATGAAGCATTTTTTTAACTCACTTTATTGTTTTGTCTGTATTTTCTATTACAACATGGCTAATATGGAAATATATTATGCATCACTTCACATGCATAATCAAAATCAAACTGCTTGCCTTCTCAAAGAAGGAGGAAGGAGAGGGGAGAGAACTTACAACTCCTAATTTTTTTTTAATTGCATGTAATTGGAAAATATCTAATACAAAGAAAATGAATGTTTTGGAGGGGGGGTTTTGGTTTTGGCTTAAAGAATAAAGTTTCTAAGAACTGTCTAATCAGAAGAAAAGGCTGCAAGTGAAAAGGAAACTTCTAGGGTGACAAGAAGGCTACTGCAAGTGGTGGAGAAAGCCTGGAGAGTCAGAAGTGCAATCAAGAAGGGAGGGAAAGAAAGTACTCAAACAAAAACAAGATAATTATCTGAGATGCTATGGAAAGGTCTTCCTATATTTTGGCAGCAGATTGGATTGTATAATTTAGATTTCCAAATCTAAAAACAAAAATTTCAATCCTCAAAATCTTTCAATGATTATTATTTTAACCATATCAAGTCTAAAAACTATTGTGCCTGATTTTAAGGACCTCCATATTTAGAACCATCATACCTATCCCAGAAGTTAAAAGCCATCATTCTTCATGTTTTGGAAATTAGGACATCTGCCTTCTCCAATCTAGAAATACCTCTTCCAGTCTTAAGGATATTTCATAGAACCTTGACAACAGATGAGCAATCACAACTCCTAGTTCTTTCAATCTCTTAGCATGTAGTTTGTTTTGACTAATTATTTACTCTTTCTTATCATGGGTCTAAATAATCTACTAGCCATTTTCATCCTTTATTACTTCTTGTTACATGAGGTTTATTCTGATACCTTGATATCTGAGCGCTCATATCTCTCTTGAAATTAATATTGATATATGTATGTATGCTGTATTTACACACACACACACACACACACAAGAAAGTTAGCTGCTTAAGGGCAGGAACCATTTGTTTTTTACCCTCTTTAAGTCCCAGAAGTTTGCAAACAACAGGCTGCATAAGTGTTTGCTGAATTGAATTATCAAATGAATACCACCCCCAGCCCCAAATCTATTTTTCATTTTCAATCGATATTCTAATAGATCTGTAATTTCATCAATCTAGGTTTTTTTCCCTAAGAAAAAAATATTGCAGCCCTTCCATGCCTGCCTAATCTGTTATGTCTGCATCTATATCCTTTCAATAAATTCCCAGAAGGGACCCAATATTTCTTCAAGTTCTACTGATAATGCATAAATAGCAATAAAGCATAAAAGCTACCAGCCTTTTTTTCACTACATGACTGTTTATTTCTTTACCTCATCATCCATTTCTCTGAAGAGTCCTTCATACTATTTCTCAGCATAATCCATTATTTGTTATGTTTCATAGCCTATTTATATCCACCATGCTCTCCTCCATTGTTTTTTCAGGAATTTTCAACTTCATTTCTTTGGAGGCTATATAATCCCATGATTTGCAACCACACAACAGCAGTAGATTTTTTATATATGCCACAGAGTGTGTGAATGTGCATGTGCATGTGTGTGAAAGAGAAAGAAAAAAACAGGCAGAATAAAAATATGAAACCATAAATGGAAAATGACCACAAGATCCATATCATTATACATAAAATGTATGCATATTTATTTTTCAGATATATATATATATATATATATATGCATTATGTGTGTGTGCATGCGCATGTGTGTATGAGTGATATAGCAATGGAAAACGAGATGGGACTACTACTGAACACAAAGAAGAAAATGAACTGTATCTTTTAAGTGAACATGAGAAGAGTGAGCTGGATCTTTTAATCCTGGTCCAAAAACTCCAAATCACTTCTCAGATATCTTCTACTTAAATAGCTAACTGTTTACTTCCCAAATCAACCCCTCTTCAGAAAACCTTAATTTCAATTTAATAGCTGAGATAAAACCACTACCCATATCCAAAAGACTTCAATTTCTCATCCAAGATGTTATAATACTAGTAATAATGCTTTTTAAATTTCTTCTTGCAATAACACAGCTTATGGGTGACTTTTGCTCAAAATGCCTTCCATGCCTGCTGCAATTCATGTTGTAATCTGAGATGACACTGACACATAATTTTCTGTTTATAAAAGTCATGTTAAGTGATGGGTCAATCCTCCATATGGGATTGGATGCACTTATTGCTTATTGTACATGTAAATGTCCAGGGCAATGTCCATTTTGAGAGATTCAATTTGTTAACAGAAAAAAATAAAATGTATATTTGTTTTCTTCGCCAGGGTGAGGTGCTCATTTTCTTTAAGGCTCTATCAAAACTGCTATAACCTATCAATTTAACTAAACAATTCAATAACCTTTTTTCCCCTTTACTAACTTTTGTAAAAAGCCTTTTTTCTGCCTCTCCTACCAGCATTAAGAAATAATATTAGCCCATTCATGGTCACCCTCAAGAACAATGTGTAATGCTCCAAATGAAGAAATTCTCAAGGTTGCAGGTTAGGGGCCAAGTTCAGAAACATGGTATATAACCTGTGTCCAATCAGTTTCCAATAACGTTAGAACTCCTGAGCAAAATACTAACCAACTATTACCATATGTCATTTCTTCTGACTTTTACTCAATGACAGTCTCTCCAACTGTGCATCCACCTCATCATTTCTTGAAGCACAGGAAAGTGCTTCTTTCTTTAGAAGGTCCCACCCAACTCCCTACTCACAAAGAACCTCATTGTCAGTTACAAAGACGACTTATGGTGAAATCTTACTTTTACTATATACTACTTATATATACTTAAAACAATTTGAAGAGATTAGCTTAAATGATTTCTAAAAGTCTATTCTGTCTATAATATGATACTATGAATTCCCTCATATTAAATCATTAACATGTAACTTAATATTCAACTATATTTGTGTTAAGACACTGCTCTTTCATGTATTAGTCTTACTTCCTCAAATAGACTATAAAGACTCTTTGAGGTCAGAGAAAGTATGGGATTTTTTTTCCTATGTATCATATATGGACCTATCTTAATAAATATTTGTTGTTTACTGAGACACTGAACCTTATAAGGAGTAGGGAGCTGAATTTTGACCCTAAAGTCTCCAATCTTGATTAGTGGTAATTTCCATTTGCCTACAAAATTTAACCTTGATTCTAGTCACTTTACTCCCTAGCTATATTGTCACCAGATGCTATGCTATCTGAACCAGAAACCATGACCCAGAAGACTGAGCCTTTTCATATCCAGAACTTCTATCTGATCTTCCCACCATATCCTGATTAGTGGTTGCCTCAGTCACCAGCTGTATCTAAGGCTGACCTAACTACATTTCACTATTTTCTCATCAGCCACACTGCTGCCACTTCCAGCCCTCCCTCTATAATCAAATCAACTTTGCCATAGTTCTTGAAAAAGTGGTGTCAATCTAATTGACTCACCTTTCTTTTAATTTTCCAAATCAAATATCTTTCTGGTCATACCCTCTATATCTACTTCTCTCATTAAAAAGTAAAACTGTCCTCATTTTTTATTCATATGCTTTACACATTCTTGGCTTTAAAAATGTCTCTTTATTTCATTCATTCATCTCTAAAGCCTCCACCAATTCTAAGATACTATGAATCTATAATCAATTTCATATGTTTCCTTAACTAAATTTTAAGTTATTTAAAGAAAAATAGTATGTTATTTACTTTTTTTGCATCCACATACAGCACCAGGTAATAGTGTTCTGTATACACTCATGTTGAAAGATTGATTTTCAATCTCAAATCTCAAGTACAGTTGATGATATATATATGAGATACAAAAACTAGTACTGTGTAAATACTTACTAAATGTTTAATTAAAGTAATACTAAAAAATTTACTATTTAGCAAACATTTTCTAATAAGCAAATAAGAATGTGATTTCTCTTTTGGTGCCATTAAACTCACCTCATACTTCACTTATATGACACTCTTTCAGTTGGATAAGGTGTCACACACCAATAGACCCTACTGCTGCAGAACTGATGGATCACTTGGATTCAGGAAGTCTCAGATGCAGTAGAACTAAAGCTAGGAATGTCCACTCTAAGTGCCGATTATATGTGAATTATATTACGTGAACTTCATCAAGAAGAATAAGTTGGTTCGTTCCGTTTTTTTCAAGAGTAAAGTGACTTGTATAAATACTGGCTTAACAAAAGAGAACACAATTTAATAACCTTTGAAACAAAATCACCTATTAAAAAGAAGTTTCCATGTCAGCATATTATCATTTTGCATTTGAATTCTGATTCCAAACTCAAGGCAAAATAGAATAAAATTAAAATCACTTAAGACTTTCCAGCAATTTAGGGCAAAATGATTTTTAAAAAAGTGAAAGGTAACAGGGAGGAAGGGAACACTTAATTAAATAAAGTCATGTTGCTTAAATCTCTGTTCCTATATGCTTTGCCAAAGAGTTTCTCCTATATCTGATCCACAGATGGACTCAAGTCATTTATACTACAATACTATATCCACTTTTGGTTCTAGTCATGCAGTAAAATATTTATAGAGTGCAGTGTATTACTAAAATAAATTACATCTGTATCTTGACAACACTGAACAAGCAAAATTACTTCTTTTGTTCAACTGTTTGAAGGAATTTTTTTAAAAGCTTGACAGAATAAAAAGATGTATGAAGAAATATTGCCATTTCACACTTATAATATATGTCTTAAATGTAAACTGAATGCCCTGAAAATTACATATAGTCGCTAAAGTTATTTTTACCAGAGGTTAAAACTCAAATTTAATTCAATGTGGATATATCATGATAGGTTCTTATCATTTATGGTCATGACTCTTTTCAAAGTATTTTGTGCAGTGAAGTATACAATAGGAAGCATATTGTGAGCACAGACATAGGATACAATACTACACTAGAAATGTTCTCAATACTATTCCTCAAAATGAAACAAAAAGCTCCAAATTCAGGATTTCCATCCAGCAATAACACTAGATTCTTTTTTCCAGCCTTTCTAGACCACTAAACATTCCTGGCAATGCTAGGAATATTTTCTCTAAGTCGGATATCATATAGGAAACCTTAAGGAAGAGAGACTACCAGGCTATCTAAAGAAGGGTAAATTGTTCCAGATTTGGTTTGGGTTTGTTTTTGTTTTGTTTCTTTTTTTAAAAAAAGATAAAGAAGTGAGGGGGAAAAGGAAGAGGAATGAAAGAAAAGGGAAGAGGGAGGAGAAGAAGAAGGAAGACATAGGAAAGAGAAAGAGCAGGAGGAGAGAAAAAAAGAGGAGAAGGGGGAGGGAAAGCAAAATAAGGAGAGAGGTAGAAAAGAAGAGAAGGCAGGAACAGAAGTTTCTTCTAAGAAAATTAAGCCAATGACTATGAACACTCTATGAGAGCAATAATTTACAAAGGATTTGATCCTGGCAATAATTATTAAGATTCTCTCTGCCTTTAAATTTATCTTATGTACATGTGTTATTTTCCCAGGGCACAGACTGTTTTGTTTCTTTTCTTGTATATACTGCCTAACAGGAACTTTCATATAATATGTGCTTATTAACAAATGTTTATTTAATTTAACATAAAGAATTTCTGGAATTCCTATCCAGAATGTCTAAGTGTGCTTATCAACCATAAAAGACACTCCCCATGTCCTACTATCCAATCTCAAAAAATATATTTCAATGGAACTTAACATTTCTACCATGCAAAAGCAACAAAGATTCAACTACACAAGATTGCTTAGGCAAATATGATGCAAACACAAATTTCCAATGTGCTCCAACTTAGAAACAACATTATTTTTATGAATTTGATTCCCAACAACTTATCTGACACTGTATTTTTAATCATTAAAAAAATAAGCTATAATTACTAGTGAAAAGAAATAAATAACACGTTTATATTTATAATTTTAAAATAGTACAATATTTCCAAAACCCATCATTTTGAAATAAAAAGATAGCTAACATGGAATTTGAAAGTAAGAATTCTGAAACAAATGACATGCTTTTATATTTTATCTCCAGTTAAAATATCTTGGAAATAGGAATGCATCATCCCTTACTACACAAATTAGGAATAGGGTTAAGAAATAGTACTATTTGTTACTGTATATGGTAACATCATGATTTAAAACTTCCTTCCTTAGAAAAGTGAAGCATGTAAAAAATGATACAAATACAATACAAAGTGAATCTTATTTAAAGCAAATTTAAAAGGGGATAGTTAGGTGGCACAGTGGATAGAGCACTAGTCCTGAAGTCAGGAGGACCAGAGTTCAAATGTGGCCTCAGACACTTAACACTTCCTAACTATGTGACCCTGGGCAACTCTCTTAAGCCCAGTTGCCTCAAAGGAAAAAAAAAAAAATAGCATTTAAAAAGAAAAGACAAAAAATCCTTAGACAGTTGTCTTAAAAGCATTTTTCCTACATATTATCAAAGAAAGAACAGATAATACTATCCAATCTCCAAACCCAGAACTGTCAATAACATACTCTATATTTAAAAAACAAAACAAAAAGTAAAACTAAAAATGGTCAGTCTCAAAGACAGTGGAAATAACACTGATCATGTATGAAACTTGAACAACTTGATGACCATGAAAGGCAATTACAAGCAGCTAGGTGGTGTAGTGGCTAGAATATTGGACCTGAAGTCCAGAAAATGCGAGTTAAAATCTAACCTCAGATTCCTATGGGGCCAAAGAAGTTCAGTGACTTAACCAAGGTCACATCAGACATTAATGAGCAGAGCTGGGAACTGAACCCTGATCCTCTAACTAATTAAAAAAAAAACAAACAATAACAACAAAAAACCACTCTTTTCACCATTAACATGCTGTGTGGCATTCTTGCAGATACATTTAAATTGCTATTCCTTTACATGCAAAATAGATGATTATCCATGCTATGATGAAAAATGGTATTTGTAATGACAGGGAAGCATCATTGGTAGAGAGCACCTGTACATAGTAATCTCTCAATTACAAAATAAGTTTTCCTTCCTTTTTTAAGATGTTAACACAAATCAAGGAAATAGGTTCTGTTATTTCTTTTCTCACTGATAACTTCTAAAAGCTAGAGGCAAGAACATTATTCCACAGTAGCAAATCATGCCAAAGTCCTAAAAAAATATCTGAGCAGCATTTACACATAATGTACTTTAAAGTTTGTAAAGCACTTAACAAAAATTATCTCATTTGTTCCCAGACGACATATATTGTTAACTCCATTTTATAGAGGAAGAGAGTATGAAAGAAGTTGCTCAGTCACCCAGCTAGGAAATGTCTGAGGTAGAATTTGAACTTGGGTCATCTTCCTAATTCCAGTGGGACTGGGACTCTAACCACTGCACTACTTAGATGTCTGTGAAAATAGTGAGTATTTGGCCTAACATCTCCCCTCTGTGGTAACTTCAAATCTTCAGATTATTTTTTTAATCCCCAAAATGAAACATTTTTTATTATATAGCTTTTTCTACTAAAAAGGTGCTCCAAATATTCTATTCACTAAGACTGACCATTCTCATGTCACTTTAAAGGAGCAGGCCTCTAGAAAATACCATTCGCTCCAATTGGAAAATGATGAAGCAAGATCAAAGTGCAAATAAGTCACTCAAATCAAGATATTTTTCACTATATCAAGACACCTTTCACTATACCTTTCTGTCACCTGACATTTATGTCAGGAAATGAAACAAGAAACACATGATATCCCTTTACCAAAAAATAACTGTGAATACTAATATTAAATTAGTAGCATTAGAAATCATTCACATTCTGACAAGAGATTAGAAAATATCATGATATTAAAAATAGCACATTCAACATAATAAGTATTGTTTCAACGTGAAAGTGATGAAAACAAAACTGAAGCACATTATATTCACCAATAAATTCTGGTAAAGCTAAATATCTGGCAATATAGAGAATATGAACTTTCAAGAAACCCAGTCTTTGGTGCCTGCATATAAACACTTAATAAATGATTATTGATTAATTATCATTTCAAAAAGAAAAATACATAATTAAATAGTTAAGAACTTATAGTGGAAAGGTTGGTATAAAAAAACAAATGTGGTTTCATATATAAATCAAACAACAGTGTCACTACTCCAAACATTAAGCATACACATATTCATAGACAAAAGTCACACTCTAAAAGTTAATATATTTCCTATTTCAAGTAGGAAGGTTTTTTTTTTTTTTTTACCAGCAGTTTTAATGTTAGAAAACAAGCCAATCTTGCAATAAGCTTTTCAATTCGCAGGAAATCAGTGGAAAATCTCAGCATACAAATATTATATGAATTCATCCATTTGCTATGTATTTTCTAAATTTAAAAGTCTACCTTTCGGATGTGATTAAAAACACTGAAACTATTAATGTTCTTTAAAATAAAAAAAGTTTCTAATTTGGATGGCACATCAAGATCATTATAACCAATAGCAATCTCTCTATTACTGAATGCACATGAATGAAAAAGTTAGTAATGTTCAGCTCCTAGAGGGAGACAAAATAAATAAATACACATTCTTGTGTCTTTTAACTCCTACTAAAAACTAGAAAAATTTTTATTATGCATGCATACTAAACCAAAGGACTACTGGTCACACCTTTTAAACCAATGATTTTGCTACATTTAAAAAGTAAGCAGACAGAATGCTTGAAATTCCTGAAAATAGCAGCATTTATAAACCTTCTAAGAATTCCTCACTAAGGTTCTACCATATGACAACATTATTTCTAAACTTAACTCTTTTCTAAAAGAAAACTATACAGTGACACCTCACTTATCTGGCAAATTCAACAACTTGGAATACAGCCAAGAACTCAGGAAAAAAAGCAAAAAAGGTCTCTGAGCAACCAAATTAGATGTCATGAAACCAAAACACTAATTCAAGAGAATTTCTCAAGTACTTGCTCAGAGTCTACTTATTCTTAATTTAAACACATCCCTAACCTTGTTGGTCTGGTTTCCAAATCCCCTGCAGATTGAGAATTCACAAAATATTATATTACCTGGTGGTACCTGAAAAAATACTGGTCTCAGATATGTACCAGAAAACTGACTTCACAGTTTATATGTGTATATCTGACAGTTGACTTTACAGGACAATAACTAAACAGAAGTATGGCTTTATTATTCATCATGACCTCTTTTTATACTTCCTCAATTCATATTTTTAATTTGTGTATAATTGAAGTGTTTTTTCTTCCTATTTCTTACTGTGCTTACTCATCGTCACATTTAAAAATTGTAGTCATTTTTTCTAGCTATAAAAGTTTTACTGCCATGATGAAAAAGTGACTTGAGAGTTAGGATTGTTTTCTGTTTCAGTGACTCTTTAAAAAGACTATCGAATTCGTTTTTTTTTTTTTCTTTTTTCTGATTATGTACACTTATATTGCAACCTCTTTAACACACAACTCTGAGAAGAGAAGCATTTTAAGTAGTGTGAAGAGGTGTTGCCATAATAACAAGACTAATTATAATGTAGTTCAGAGCCAAGGTGCAGTAGTCTCATATCACAGTGAAGAACAACAGAGAGTAAGTAGCATATTCACTGCTGTTGAGAAATGTATCTTAATAAACAAATTTCAAGTGATTGCTTTAATGAGGGGCTTTTTGTCTGTGTTGGCAGATCTTTTTGGCACAAAGCCCATATTCAGCAGGAGTTTATTTTCTGAGATTCCCTCCCCCTAACTCCTTTCTTTTTGGCTCCAGAACAAATATTTCCAATGCTTTTTTAAGGGCACATACATTTCCAGGGCTTTGACAGGTAGCAAGGGGAAAATGAATTTCTAGTTCTCCCCATTCTGTTCTCTGCCAACACACACATATCTAGCTTACCAGAGCAAGATCACCTTTAAAATTGTTATATAGTGTCAATAACTGTACAATTCTGCATTATTCCCTCCATTTTAGGAAAAATGCTTGCAAAAGTAACAAGATACATCCTTACAAAGCATTTCTTCAGAACAGATAAACATAAAAACAATTAGGTTGAAATTTCAGATCATACTGTCCTAAACCAAGCTAAATTTTACAGCTTATTGACCTTATTTTGCAAAAGCCAACATTCAAAGCCGCTAAAGTATGTTATCACTCGTGCTATATAATTACAGGTGAGCCTTTTTTTTTCTTTGTTAAAAGAAAAGAAAACCTATCCCAAAGGAATATTGATCTCCTTTAGCTGCTTTATTTCAATACTAGTCACAAGAGTCACAATGCTGAAAAGGTCTTGACAGCTTTACTTGTTTTGGCCATGTGACAATTACTGAATATATCTGCATGTAGGCACAAAAGTACATGCACAAAAATCTATTTTATGAAAACTTAGTCTATTATTTGCCCACAATATGGTTATTTTCATCCTCAACAGTTAACTCCATTCTTTTTGAGCAATTAAAGTTCAAGCCACAAATTACCAACCAGTTACAAACAAATACCAGCTCAGCATTAATACTTACATCACAGGATGTCTGTAAACTAACCATGTTAAATACTGTTCTTTCTAGAACCCCAAATTTTATCAAAAGAAATTCCATTCTTATATCTACAATTCCATCTACTAAACCAGAAAGAACTATGCTCACCATTCATTTTGAAAAACACTAACAACTTCTATAGGGAAAAAAAGAGTAACAAGGATAACTTTTTAAAAGATGCTAACTTTAGACAAAACAATCCTTCCTTTATATAAATGGCTCTTCTATAATATTTTATATATAATTTATCAAACTGTTCCCAAGTTAGAAGCCAGGCAAATGTTTGATCAAAAAAGAAATTCCATGTTCACTATATTGGAATCTTAATCACACCTATCACTTTGGGAACCAGCAGTTTAATAAATCAATGAACAAAAGAACTCTCTCTCTCTATATATATATTAATACTGACCTTGTTTCTTTTAGTCCTTCTTTTTGAATGACTTCCAATATCTGTTTTGCAGTCATTGGTGAGTTGGGGTGTTTTTCTAAAGCCTATAAAGAAATAAAATTTGATGGTTATTGTGTGAAGTTATTTAGCACAAGCAGTACTATATGTAATCATGCAATTTTCATTTAAAAATCATCAAAGAGCAGGGAACTTTATTGCGACATTGACTAAAGAAGAATAAGACTTTTTGGACATTTGTGGCATCATCTGCTACAATCAAATATAGGGAAATTTTTTTTTTCCAAAAAATGTACCAAACACACTGAAAAGGGTTAAACCCAAGGATAACATACTAATAATGACTGACTCAACTAAACAAAGAATAATTGCTAAAATTTGGTTGAGGGAGGGAACACTTTTTTTTTTTTTTAATCACCTTTAAGCACATACATTCTTAGTGGTTCTCTGATCTCAGGAAGACAAAAGCTGGAGACTACTTAAAGAAGTAGATACTAGTCAATGATGACTTCATAGGTTTTATGTTTTAATTCACTTTTTTTTTAGCTTAAAATAAATAATTTTTAAAATGTGGTCAAAAATGTCAAAGCAGCACAGAAGATGCCCAGATGACTCATGACAGTGTGTTTTCCAGTTCAGCTCAGTTTCCAACTCCTTTGCCTTTTCCAATTGAACACAAGCAAAATCTCCCTCCTCTTCCCATTCAGTCCACCTCATACAGTTTTGCAATAAGTTCCATTTTTTTTTCCTGCTCCCTTTTCAGTCCTACTTAGTTTATTTTCTAGATTACTTTTAAAAACTGGGTGGGAAAGGGCACCATTTATGCATGTAGTGGGTAATCTACCACCAACTCTAGAAATCAAGCTCCTTCATTATCCAGAGACCAATTTCCTGCCAAACAAGAAATGGCAGGGTCAGGTTCCTGTGATGTCTCACCAATATGGCCGACAGAGACCAAATCTTGGTGGAAGAAGTGAATCTAATCTCCATCCATGTTCTCACCATCATCTCCACTAAGACAACCAACAGGGTCACAGCTACTGACAATTAACACAACAGGTTTTTTGACAGGGACTCCTGCCAGCTGAGAAATGGGAAGGCTTCCAATTCATTTCACAAGGGCTACAATGCAGCCATCAGAGAATCTTATTTTGGATCTCTACTACTGTGGGCTGAAAGCCAAAAAGGTCTCTAGAGGAAAAAGGCTTAGTACATAAATACATCCAATAAGCTATCCAGCCACTTGATTACCCTCCCCCCCTTGCCCCCACCCTCCTCTGCTACTTCATAACTTGAGTTAACTTTCCTGTTCTTCCCTTTCCAGTTCAGAGAGTTTACCCATAGTCCTTGCCCCACATTATTTTCCAATGCAGATCAGCCTTCTTACTATTTGCTTTTTTTCAGTTCTTCTAAAGAGGAATGTAGAAATATGGGCTGCACTAGAAAGGTCTGGGAGGCGAACGAAACTGGTCCTGGCTGGAGACGACAGTGGAGAGCTGAACTGAAGGCTGAGAAAGGGGTAAAAAAGAAACATAGGCATGTCTGGATACGGAAGAGGAGTAAACTGGAAAATACTGAAAAAAAAAAGAGGCAACAAGGAAACTGTTTAGAGCTGAAAAGGGGACAAGATTAGACCATAGAGGGAAAGGGAAAAGAACTAGACAGACATGTAAAAGCAGACAGATTTTTTTAAAGGGCTGGAAATAAGACAGTACATAATTATAAGATACTTTAAAAGGGCATTGGAGATTCAAGGACTTGAAGGAAAAAGGTTTGTCCAACTGAGAGACAAGGCTGGAGAACACTAACTTCAATCCAAAGGGATAGAAGGAAAGTCAGTAGACACTGAAAAAAGGAAACAAGCAGGGAAAAGGGAAATTGGTGGGGTGGGAGGGGTAGGAGAGGAAAAGGTGAAAAACAGTGGAGAAAGGGTTAGAAAGGAGAAAAACTGAGCTGAACTGGTAACACTCCAAAGGGCAAATTGGGTACAACTGGAAAGGGCAGAAGAGGAAACTACACTGTACTGGACAAGGCTTTAAAGGAAACTTGGGTGCACTTGAAAGTGGGGTTACTCACTGTGGAGGACTCCCTGTTTCTCTTCCTGAGTACAGGCCCCTCAGCACACCTGGGCAGCTCCTCCCAGCAATTGAGAGAATTTGGATAGCCCTTTCCCCTTCTCTATGACATCACATCCTACTCTATAAAGGAAGTAAAAGTGCCAAGTATTACAGCATGAACTAAATGAGTAGTGGGAAGGAAATAATAAAGCTATACAAAACATCAGAAGCCACCACCCACCCAGTTCCTACAAGATGGGGAAAGGGAGGAGGAGAGGAGGTACAGTATGCACTAAGGAAGCTGCACTGAACTGGTTGTGGGTACAATAGAACACATGAATAGAGAAAGATAATCTTCACAAAACAAAACAATAAAACCATCAAAAAAATGTGTAACATGGCAGAGACAAAAATCAGGACCCACAAGGCAGCCACGCTCTTAAAAACACTGTAGTATGATACAACCACATTCAGACTAAAATGACAATAACAAGATGTAGAATACTAGGTTAAAAGCCACAGACTGATCAATTATCCCTTGTTTCATGAATTTCTTGACTTGCAAGGGATTTGAGATTTCATATATCCAACAAAATGCAACTTTACATAGAACTTCCTTAATGTTTCAGAACATAACTGGTAGGAATAATGTAGAATAAACTTTCTCAATTACACATTGTTGTTGGGTTGTTATTGTTGGTGGTGTTGTTTTTTAATTATGTAATCCCTGCCTTAGGTCTGCTGTATTCCAGAAAATACTATGATAAAGGTATGAATGTTGAGGATAAAGCTAGAGTCAGTTAAACAGTCAACCCAAGAATGGAACAAAAACAATCTTAGTCTAACTATATTCTCAGACATTTCCTTAAGAACAGGGCCAGTAACTGCTCAGGCCAGCCAAATATAGATAGTTGCAAAATGGATTACAAGTTACATGAAACTTAGGACAAGAGAGTAAGATTTATATTCATAATAGACCTAGATATCTATTCACTACTTTTCAGGTAAGATTAAGGAATTTCTTCTTACTGAACATGTGATCCCTTCCCTAATTTCAATTTCCAAGTTCAAAAGTTATTTGTGTTCTCAAGAGCTCTGAATATGGAGTCATAAAGACTTGGGTTTGAATTCAGTTTCAAATCTTTCCTTGCTGTCAATCGGTTATCCTTCATTTTCAGATGACCAAAATGACATCACTATGTTAGAATCAAATTAGAGTGTGTCCATCTATGGCTGATCAGACCAATTCGAACTCAGAATGCTCTAAAATAATTCCAACACAAATAGTCTATATGAACAGATCAGGGAGATGTCTCTAAATTTGTACATCTCATGTTTCTTTTAAGATACTGCAATTCTGCACAGCACCTGATGAGAGTACAACCATCCTGAGCAGTCCTATACCACTATCTCCTCTGTTCTGCAATCAACTTCAAAATTCTTCAGACAGACCTTGAGAGTATCAGACTACTTAACTTCTCTCCAAGTCTCAGTTTCCTCGTCTATACAATGTCCTGACATCATTTTCAGTTCCAAATCTATTATCCTATTATCCTACACATATAATGCACAATCTCCATTATTGCCTAAAAATGAATCTTCAATTAAAATATTTCTTTCAATATATGAATTCCTGTTTTTTAAGCTAGAATGTCTTCTTCATTTTCTATGTTCCAAAACTTACATTTTGTATATTTTATACTTCAACTATGTCCTTCAAGTATGTCCTTCTATCTTTAAAAAGGTTTCAAAATCTTACACTTTTCAAGAAAAAGGAAAAGTCTTTATAGAATCAACTCTTAAACACAAGGGTAGTCAATGATGAGACAATAATAATGAGACAATAATAAAACCCACTCCTTTCTTTGAAAATTCATCTTTAGTTTCAGGGTGAAAGGTTGCTGGTACTAGCCAGTACTAAACTTCACCACATTTCCCCTTCTATTTGTATTCTATGATCAATTAGGTCTCATGAGGGGTTCTTTGCAGAAGCCATCTGCTTATGAGCCCAAAAGCTATCTCCTAGAAATCCCTTTTCCAACACCACTCCCTCCAAAATTGCGATGTATTTTATTTACATATTATATACATGCATACATATGTATACATGTTTGTGTATATTTCTCTCTATTATATGTGTACATATGTATGTATGTATACACACATATACATATATATTCCCTTAAAGGGAAGACAATAGGTGTATGTAT
Source organism: Sarcophilus harrisii (assembly GCF_902635505.1). Lineage (NCBI taxonomy): Eukaryota > Metazoa > Chordata > Mammalia > Dasyuromorphia > Dasyuridae > Sarcophilus > Sarcophilus harrisii. The sequence continues at coordinate 478,697,964 of NC_045426.1, forward strand.
GTGCATATATAATATATACGTATATATGTAAACACATACCTCTCACACATACATACAAACACAAATACACTGTCTTCCCTATAATGTCCTAGAAGCAGAGGGCAGGAATTGTTTGTCTTTTGCTTGTTAACCTATCCCCAGTACTTACTACAGTGCCTAGTACTTAATTAGCACTTAATAATGCTTTTTTCTGTTAAGTGACTGAAAATGATAACATAAAATGAAGAAAACATAAGGACAATATATAATGAAAAGTTAGCATCTAAATTTATAACTTTATTTTCATTTCCCTCCAAATTTAGATTTCAGCCTTAAAAAAAAAAATCTGGTTCAAAGCATCATGACAGGACATTTCCATATCTGTGTACATATGACATTTTTGGTGTATATTCACACAGAAGAGTGATTTAAATCCCCCAAATGAATATATAAATGCAAAGAGAAGATGAAAATTTTCAGAATGAGCTACCATATTTTAAGTATAAAGTAAAAAGATAGTTTCCTCTAAGGCAATGGTATTTGGATTTGGGGAGGTAAAGGGAACAGATTGATTTATGGGTTGTATTTTTTCCTGAAGAAAAAAGTTCTTAAGCATTTACTAAGTACCTATTATGTGCCATACACTGTAGTAAGTATTTTTATAAATAATATCTTATTTGATTCTATAACAACCCTGAGAAGTAAGTGCTATTACTATCCTCATAGTATAGCTGAGGAAGTCCAGGTTAAGTAACTTCTTGCTTAGGGTAACAAAGTTAGTAAGTATCTGAGGCCTCATTTGAACTCAGGTCTTCTTTATTTCAAGCCTACCACTCTAGACTAGCTGTCTCAAAACTTTAAGTGTTGCTTATCTCTTTGATTTTCAGAATTTCTACTTCAGTATTTAAAGTTTTAAAATTTACTAGTTTTTTAATTTTTTAATTGTATGCCCAATTAACTGATTTGTTCTTTTTTCTCTTTTGCTTAACAAATAGAGATATGGTTTTTCTACTGATTGCTTTGGCTAAATCCCAAAAAGTTTGGTATGTTATCTCATTCTCATTATTTTAATGAAATTATTTATTGTTTCTCTGATGGATTCTTTGACCTGACAATTCTATTGGAGTAAGTTATCTAGTCTTTAAATAATTTTTAATTCTTCAAGGATACTTTAAGGAGTAAAATTTTTGTTTAATTATATATACATGGATTGAAACAAAGAAAGTAGATGGTAAAAATTGTCTCCATTTCTCTAAAATATGCACACTCATTAGCAAACAAATCCACTTGTCAGTAAATTAGAGGATTTAGCTATTGAAATCATAATCTATTTTTAAAAATTATTTGCTACTAAAAATAGGGATTTGTAAATACCAAAGGAAACCACTGAAGTGAGGCATTTAATAATGATGACAATCAAGATGACTCATAGTGTCTGGCACATAGTAAAACACTTGATACGTGTCTACTGATTGACTGGTGATGGTGATGGTAATACTAAACACAATAATCTAGAGTAATCTAACAAGGATAGAGTAGCATAAGACACTTCCTTTGTTATGGACTTACTAAATTACTAATCATCAATTTATTATTTACAAATGCAATTATGACTAATAATAATACTATACATATTTATATACACACATAAACAAACACTTCTCATTTTGAGGTTACAAAAGGTCTATATATCATGAATGAATAAAGGAATAACAACAAAAATAGCATTTATAAAGCATATTAAAGTTTGCAATCATAATTCATTTTTTATCCTCATAACAACTCTGAGAAGTAGATGTCATTAATATCATCCCTATATTACAGATGAGGAAACTGAGGCAAAGAGAGATGCAGTGACTTGCCCAGAATCAACTAATTTCTAAATATATGAGGCTGAATTTGAACTCAGTTCCTCCTGACAACAGATCTAACCATCTTATTCTCTAAGTCACCTAGCTAAGAAGTTAGAAAAAAAGTAATTCTAGAGTAATTAACATTGCTGAGCTTAAGACACCCCCAAAATAATAAACATCTTGCCTTTATAGTTAAGGTTCTCAAATCATACCTTTTTTATGAAAAACTTATGTTTTTCTCATATGAAACGGTACAGGAAATATTACTTTAAAAACTTTATGGTAATATAGAAATCTAAGATATTGTTAAAATAGTAATATTTAAAGGAAGAAGTAGGTTTCTAATTTTTAACTCTAAGTTACCTACTGTAGGTCAATATCTTTTAAACAGTAACCTTTAAGAAAACCCTGAATGAGCCACCTTGAACAGTTCTGCTGAATTCCCTAGATCAGTGGTATCAAATTCAAATCAAAATAGGGACCACTAAACATCATATAAGGATCCATGCTGGGAGAACTTGATGTGCCAAAGCAAAGAAGTGATAGGAAAAAAAATGAAAGGGACATAAAGCTAGACAATAAGGACAGGAAAAAAAAAAATTAAGACTACAGACTTCTATTTTGCTCCATAAGAGATTTTTCTTTAGACTCATAGCTGAATGAATAATCAATAAGAGAAAATGCATTTATTAAGCACTTACTATGTTTTCTTGGAAGTCTCAGCAATCCTTGTGAGCTAGTTATCTTCACAACTGACACTTGCAATTGTCTCTGAGAAAGCTGTTTCCCTAGACTGCTAAAAACTCATAAATGATAGGAGTTTTGAAGTATTTAAACACTGGACCTGATGCCTAAATTCTACACTGAGACTCCTAAAAAAGAATAGTCCTCTTTCAATTTTTATTTGTGTATTTATTTGTATGAAGGAATAGTCAAGAGTTTTGTACTAAAACTAAATCTAAATCTCCCCATGTAAAGATTTACTGTAGTAGAGTAGCATTGTTGATTTTCAGTGAAATTTTATCAATATGTGCATCTTAATGCTGTTTTTGCTAGAAAAATATTCATTTTTAAGGAAGATCTTTATGTGTTTGGCTTATTGGAGACAATCTTCCAATTCTCAAATGATTCCTCCAGTTTATAAGTAGATCTACCAAAGATTTCAAGTTAAACTCATCTTTAAAAAATTCTTCCCCTACCTCAAGCAGTCTTACTTCTCTGTCTCTTTCTCTATTTCTGTCTCTGCCTCTCTCTGTCTCATATACCACATACACACATACACACACACACACACACACACACGGGGGCGCATATGGAGACAACCAATTTCCAATCCCAATTTATACCCCCATTTAATTGAATTACTTTGGTTGAATTCCTAAACTCCTTGGCATTAGTTTCCTCATGTAAAAAATGAAAAAACTAGTCTAGGTAAACTCTAAGGTTACAACTCAAGGTTTAACAATCTGACTCTCTTAATTGTAACACAAAGAAAAAAAAAGTATGATTCTTACAGCTTTTTTTTTTCTTATTTCCTCCATTCCAAATTTTCACTTTAATTTACTAGTCTTATCATCCCATAAATTCAGTTTTTCTCCCTGCTTAACTCTACTTGTCTAATTTTGTCTTCCCCAATTATAAAAAAGATTCTAATTTCAAACAAGGTCATTATGTTTCTATAAACACTCCCAGGTCCATCGTGGGTACCCAGTGAAATAATTGCAGATATTAAAATTCAAAGTTATAATCATGTAAAATAAAGTAAGCAATTCCAGATCAATAGAAATATCCAGTGAGAATTTAAATAATGTACCCAATTCAGTACCTTGAACAAAATCCCCACAGTCCACAATGCATTAAAGATGTGTAAAACTGTGACAGATCAGTAGTAGCGTTTAAGCCATGACTGCACTCCAACCTTCATTTCTTACCTGTCTCTTAATTCTCTAGCTCTCAACAAAGAACCTAATACATATTAAGCACATTAATTACTTTTCATTAATTTGTTCTTTCTTTTGTACTTTCTAGATTCCAGCATTTCTAATCCATTCTACTTTTAACAAGTAAATTCCTTGAGGATAAGAATGATCTTTTTTTCATTATAAATCCAGTTCCTAAAAAAAAAAGATTTGGAACATAGCAAGTACTTAATTATTATCAAATATAAAGCATTGACAGGTATCAGAGGAAATTAAACAGAGAGAAAAAAAGTATATTCTATAATATTATTTCTATTCCTTCCCAGGCTTGTGAAACATATACCAAAGAAAGATGATAAGAAAAATCAACAGGTTCAATGGGAAAATGTCAAGTGAAAAGAATAAGGAGGACAAAGTGGAAGTGGGAGCAATAAATTAAAGGAACTGAAGTTTTGTATTCATTATAAGGTACAGCTCTCTAGGTAAGTAGGTACTAGGAAAAAGAGAAAACAGAAATGTAAGTTGATATAAAAAGGTTAATATGTTTTAGAAACGGAAGTAAAGGCACGTGAATAAGCTTTAAAGGGATTCTCCTGGGTATTGTGGGAGAAATAGAAAGAATCAAAATTCTTTAGAGAAGGAAAAAAAATGAAAAAGACAAAGACACCCCCCCCAAAAAAAATGAAAAAAGCTATCACAGAACTACAATTTCACCATGAATGTGAATTTTAAAACATTCTTATAACATTCTAGTTTCAAAGATTCCTTTATATTTTTGATACAAATTTAAAAATACTTCTGGCCACCCCCCCACTCAACAAATTTCTATGTAATCCACTGAACTCCCCTGTTGCTAAACTCATAGCTGCTTTTTTCTTGTCAAACTCTTCTCATATATTTAATAAAGGTTTCTCCTCTAATTTCTTCCCAATTGCCATGTCTATTCTTTCTGTTCTTCAAATATCTACTCCCTATATTCTCTTGTATCCCTGCATCTACTACAATGTTAAAATATTTGTTCTTATTTTCAAGGCTGCTGGTGCTAAGATTTGTTCCTACCATGAAGGAGCATATATACTCCCACCCTCACCCCCACCCCCCAAAAATGCAGTAGTTACAGTATCACAAAATCACACAACTGAAAAGAATCACAGATATGACCTAGGCCAACCTAATCATCTTAAAGACAAGTGGCTCCAAGAAATTTGGTAATTCTCTTTAGTTTTCACATTCAAAGTGTAAAGGGAAGTAAGGACAAAGTGGGAAAAACACTCATGGCTGAACAAAGTACAATAAATGAATACAAAGAATCATTATTGCATCATAAGAAAAGACACACAGATTCTGAGAAACCTGGAAAGAGTAACATGAACAGATGCAGAACAAAGTAAGCTCAACCAGGAAAACAAAATATACAATGGCTAAGATAAGATAAAGGAAAACAATTTTAAGATGAATCTGAAAAATGTAATGACTAATCATGACTTCACTCAAAAGATTGACAAGACAACATTCATCCTACTTAAAAAGGCAAAGAGACGATGGATCAGAAATGCAAATGAGATATATTTTCAGATTCAGTCAACGCACTGATTTGTTTTGCTTGATTACTAAACTTATGCATTACAAAGGAAGGTAAAATTTTGAGCAGTGATATTGGTAGGAAACAAGAATAAAAGAAGAGGAGCAAGAGAAATAGTAAGACAGGTCATTTTCTCTCACTGAGCCTGTTTCCCCATGTGCTTCCCCATGTGATAATAAGGCTTAGACTCTCTACCTCAAAAAACAGTGGAGATAATTCAACATAAATCTCTGAAGCTCTTATTTCACAAAGAAATGTGAATTCTTATTTCATTGGAAGCTAGCTCCTATATTTCCTTAACTTTACTAATATGGGCAAATCTCTTCACCTTTTGGTTTTTGTTCTCATCTATAAAATAAAAATAACAAAAACTTGCATTATTTCTACATTATTTTCCCATCTGGAAAAGTGTTTTGTAAACCTTTAAGAGCTCTAAAGATAAATTAAAGTATTACTTTTATATCAGCTCATGTGATGACTACCACAAGCATGGTCTGGGTGATTTGAGGATCAGAGCATTCCTTAAGTTCAAATTCTTGTTCCACTCCTTACTACCTCTACTATATGTGTGGCTTTGGCCAATTCTCACTTAACCTTTCTAGATTTCTGTTTCATCATCTATAAAATGAGATGGTTGGACTAGATGGTCTTTCAGATCATAAGTACAATAAAATTATTTCAATATTATAAACATGAAAACTAAGCCTCAGAAGAGGTATCTGGTTCAAGGTCACATAATGAGTTAAGTCATGAAGCCAGAATTCCATTACAAGACAGCCTCAGAATCTAGATCACTTCATAGTAGAATGGGCCTGTATGAATATAATATTGTTTTGCATGTACCCCTCAGTGACACTCTCTAAGTGAAAATGGAAAATAAAGCATGAAGAAGAGATCTGGCCTATTTCTCTTGGATTTTAAAAATCTATAATTATTCTGAAAACTACAGGAATGCTATAGGTTAGGGTCAAGTACATCTTCACTATCAGCACTCCCCCATCTCACCTAAAAACAAAGTGTTTTAAGCAAATACCTGTACCAGACTAGCTTCAGAGTAAAATACATCTTATTCATCTTTCTATATACCTGTTTTTAACACACTATGCATAATAATAGGAATTTTACAACTCATCTTCTAAAAAAGACTCTATAAGGATTCATCCTAGGTTAATGAGATATGTTTACAAACTGTACTTAACACCTGGGAAAAAATGCACTACATGGACACAAATTACTATTCTCCAAAAGCTATGCTATCTGTGCTGCTACATGTAATTATAATGATTCTATTCAAGGAGAAATGCACAGTAACAACAAAACTTAGCAGTTTTTTGTTGCACTTAGTGAGCAAGTATCTTCTCTAGAAACAAACTTTCAAGACAGCAGGAAAACAATCAAAATACTTCCCATATGATAACATAAAAAAAAACAGAAAAAATAAAGTTTTTTGCCAGTTTACTCAGTTTCAAGGGTGGAATAAAACATCCTTGATATATCCAAGGTGACCACAGCATTGTTTCTGACAAAAGAAATCAAAAAGAATTTATCAAGACATTTCCTTTAAGTATTCCCAAGTTTACAGAATCCTTGAGTTAGAAGAAACTCTGACTTTCATTATCATCACCTAACACAAATTCCTAAATGCTTTTCAAAAGGTGAGATACAAAGTTTCATCAGGTGTGCCTCTAAACTCCTTTTCACAGCAATCCCTATCTCCAGCTGCAATTTAGTGGAGAGGGAATAAGTACTTATGTAGTACTTTCTATATGTAGGTTCTATGCTAAGTGCTTTTTACAAATTTATCTCATTTGATCCTCACAATTTTACAAGGTTAGCACTACATACAGTTGAGTAAACTAAGGCAAATGGACATTATATAATATGCTCAATACCACATAGCTATACACTGTCTGAAATTAAACTTTGGACTCAGGTCTTCCTGAATCCAGGCCCAATACTGTATATACTGCACCATCATGTACCTATAGGGCAGTCTGCTGAAGGTCATAATAATAGCTCTATTAGAGCAGAAGCCAAACTACTTCTGACTCTATCGCTATGAGTCCTGTAGAAGTAAATAAAAAGAATGAGTTAGCAGAGCAGTGACGTAAAAAGTGGAGGAATTCCAAAGCACGGTTAATAGGTATAGAGACTTATTAAGAAAGGTCAAGGAAGCTCTTATTCATTGCTAATTTAACCACTGAGTCTATGAAAATCTTCATGGCAAAGAATACTGTGCTAACATAAAAAGTTAGAACCACTAGAATACCTCATTCAAAGGATTGTCAGTTCCAAATGAAATGCATCTAAAGTTTACTATAAGTATAAAATACTACTGTGCTTTAGTGTACTTTTTACTGGACTATAACTGCAATGTAAGCTTTTGATGATGGGCATGGAGTAGATCTAAAGCAGTGATTTCATCAAATTATTTCTAGTTACTGAAAACCTTTGAGAGTTTCCTAGGGCAACTCTATATAAGAATTTAAACAACTCACTTTGGGCCACATAGCTAGCATGTACTAATCAAAACTTAAGATGAAGGATTTAGATACTTTACAAGGGGGATCTCTGAAGCTGTCCAGTTCAACTCGCCATGTTTAGAGATAAGGAATTATGAAGTTTGCCCAAGTAACAATGTAATAGTTAGTAATACAGACAGGATTGAAAGCAAGGGGCTCAGACCAACTGCAGTACACTTTCTACTAGTCTTCCTGATTGAGCCTATCCACTTGTTTACAATGCCCTAGAGCTATTCTACCCAAAGTAAAACACTCAAGAGAATATTCAAGGAATACTTCTATGTAGTCTCACTCATTATTTTAAACTCATAGTGTCAATCTATGAAAACTTTTTTCAGCCTTGACAATTCATCTATTATGTTAACTTTTAATTATTATGTTATCCTTTCTAGAAGTATGTATTCCACAATTATGTTATAAACATTCCTTCTGCATCTTCCCCCAGTGGTATCCCACAAAACACTTCAATCCAGGTTAACGTCAATTTATTCATTACTATTCTTTGCACATCATTACTGAACCAGCCACAAGTCTTTCTTTAACTACAGATCATGAATCCAAATAATTATACCAAATTCTCCAAATTATCAAAAAAGATTCTACTAAATGTCTTGCTGAAATTTAACTATATTAGGTCTACATTTATATTACTTGATATAATAACAATATCCAGAATGACATGACATTTTTAGTGAACTTATACTTTCATGTTTTCCTGTAATACCCATGTTATTTGCCACGTGATCACAAGTCATCGATTTTATAATAGGATGTAGAATTTTGCAAAGGATCTGTGCCTACTAGGGCAATAGATAGGCCTAGGTTCTAGAAATTTTGGAAACAAATACTGCATTTATTCTTCTGTGGTCTTCTGTCAACTCTCTAGTTATCTATGAATTCTTAAAAACTGCCTAGTTCTGTGATTATATCTATAAGTTCTTTGATTACTCTGATAATTCTTCTGGGTCTGCAGACTTGAACTTATTTATAACAATCTAAACGAACTCATACAATCTCTTCATCCAGCATCTTAAATTCTTCCAACCATAATTCTTCAATTGTTTAAAAATCTGGCCATTTTTCACGGCAGAAGACTAAAGTGAGAGAGATTTAGAATGAAAAAATATTGATATAAGAAGATATTATTCACAATAAAAATTCTCTATTTTTAAAATACCACCACAACTTAGAAAGAATTTCAAAACCAATTAACACATTAAAGAAGGGGAAATACATCAGCCTCACCAAAGCCACTTCAACATATATATCAATATAAAACCAAATTCCTATTGTAAATTTTTTCTTTCCTGTAAATTGTAAATTAAGAGATTAACAAAATAGGAGCACCAAGATTCAAGTTAAAACTCAATTATCAGGGCAGTTAGATGGCACAATGGATAAAGCATCAGTCTTGGTTTTGGGAGGACTAGAGTTCAAATCTAATCTAGGACATTTACTTTACTTACTTACTACCAGCAGTGTCAACCCTGGGCAAATCACTTAAGGCCAATTCCTCTCAAAAACAAACAAACAAAAAAAAACACCTCAACTACCTCCCACTTCAAGGTAGCTGAAGTTCTGACCTATACTCCACACACACACACACACACACACATACACACACACACACACATATATATATATTCTGGACCTCAGATTCAGAAATTCTTTTCTAGTCAATCACTAAGCACTTATTAAATTCTTACTCTATGTGCCAGGCACAGGGAACACAAAAAGAGGCTCTTCCAATCTCTTTCTTACACACATAAGGAACTGAAACCCTAAGGTGTTAAAGAATGTGCCCATAACCCACACATACTGCCATCTTGAGCTAGAATTCTGGCCTCTGGTATGTTATCATTCCTACCATATTACTAATATTTAATTTGTAGAAAGGCAGTAAAAAATAATAGAGTGGACAAAAACCTGGACTTGGAAATCAAATGACCTGGACTCATCCTGGCTCTATCATTAGCTGTATGACCCAGGGCAAATCATAAATTCTCATACCTCATTATTCCCTCTTCTATTAAAATAAAGATAATAATTCTTATATCATAATATGATAACAGAATAACTGCCAATCTCACATGGTTGTGGAATACTTTGCAAATAGAAATGCCCTCCATAAACCTAAGTCATTTTTCCTTCCTCAAAGACCCAAAGTAAGTCCTTAGTGTATATCTTGTACTAACTTTTAAAAGCAACTACTTACCATCCCTGAAACAAGAAAAAGGCATAACTATTTCCACATAATCAGAGGAAATTAACAGAACTACATTTTTCAGGGGTTTTTTTTTTGTTGTTTTGTTTTTTAAGTACTTGGAAGTAATCCTCCATCCTCCTAGGATGAGGGAGATGATATTTATGATGTTCTGGCCAAAATAAAGAATCAGTAACTATTTATGACTGCATCAAAATGGTTAAACAGGGCAAAGGAAAGTTGTATTCTATTGGGAACAATATTCCTCCAAACTTCCAAGTAGTCCCAGGAAAAAAACTAGCATGAAGAAAACTCAGACATCGAAGGGGGAAAAAATGCTCTTGATTCCAGAAAATAGCAACTTAAGGTATTCATAGCCATTTTCAAATAAAGAAATACCACTACCACTGCCATGTAAAATATTTGCATTCTACAGCATATACCCTAGGCAAATCTATTTTGCAAACTGTGAAAAGGTCACTGTCTTAAGTATCATGCAGGCATTTTTTCCATGCAAAACACTTAAAGGAAAAAAATAAAACTGATAGGTAAAATGAATTGTTTTTTAAAATTCAGGATAACTTCTAAATTGAGCCAAAGTCAGCTAAATGAATGTCATCACAAAAGCCATCAAGAAAATAGGTCAAATCTTTGGTGAGGATTCCACAGCCCTGCCATATTTGTCTATGCAATTTAAATTAGATGATACTATAAGGTCTTCCCACAGCATTTAGAAAAATGAATGAGATAAAATGCCAACATATGTAGTTCTCCATTACACAGTTGATTTCCTCAACTCTAAAAGGAATGATGGTGTAGTCTCATGGTTATTGATTTTCTTTGTATAACATTCTTAAATATTTTTATTCTCAGAGCTGAGAAATACTCTAAATGGTTCCTCAGCTAGGTCAGGAGATAGCAAACCTCTGGAAAATCCCAAATCACTGAAATACCTCATCAAAAATGTATTAGGTTTCTGAGTCTCCAATTATTCCTTTCTCTCTCTCTCTCTCTCTCTCTCTCTCTCTCTCTCTCTCTCTCTCTCTCTCCTGCTCCCTCCCTCCCTCCTTTTTTCTCTTTCCCTCTCTTCCCCCTCCTCCTCCCCATCTGCCTGTCTGTATGTCTGTCTTTCTCCCTGGCACTTGAGATTACATGACTTGCTCAGGGTCACACAACTAGTAAGTGTTAAGTATCTAAAGCCAGATTTCCATAAACTTAAAAAAAAATAATCCAAATCAAAAAATTAAGATTTCATTTTTAGAGAATAACTTTCTAGAATAACAAGTTTAGCCTTATTTATGAAAGTATCAATTAAATTAATGTGCAAATTAGAAACTTTATACGTGACAGTGGGGATGATCACTTCACCGTTTTAATAAGACTATATGTTTCCCTGGACTTATACTATATTCTCCAGATGAGTGACAAGTTATTCAGCCCCCATGTCCCTAACTTTGTCATACCCAAAATAAGAACATAAATACTTAATTCTACATAACTACATAAATTCTACATAAGTCACTACATAGGCTTCACAAGTATACTGATTATCCAGAAAGATAATTATATAAAAATATTTTTAATTGTGAAATGTTATATAAAAGACAAGATTTTATGATTTTTTTTTAACTCATCAAAGGATACTTACTTAATCTTCCCATAGAAACAGCTAAGAACTGAAGTAGGTTAAGAACAGCTGGGCCTGGAATCAGGAAGACCAAATCTGGCCTCATATACTTACTAGCTGTATGACCCTAGGTAAATTACTTAATTCTGTCAGCCTCATTTTTTTCAACTGTAAAACAGGGAAAATAACAGCACTTATTTCAGAGATGTGATATCAAATGAGACATCCATAAAGTGCTTAAGGCACAGCGACTGACAATTGTTGATCAATAGTTTTAGTCATGGCCAACTTAGCAAAGATATTGGTATGATTTGCCATTTCCTGCTTCATTGCATTAAAACAAACATATTAAATGATTTGGTCAGGGTCACACAGCTAATAAGGGTCAGAGACTAGATTTGAACTCAGATCTTCGTGACTCCAGGTATAGTACTCTATTCACTGAACCACCTAACTCTCTCCTTCCTGATAGAGAGTAGGTATCTAATAAATGCTGGCTTCCTTCCTTTCTTAAAAAGTTTTTAAAATTAAATTCAACTTTAAAAGAAGTGTGCAACCACAAAGAATTTATAACATAGTTAGGGGCATGGAATATAAAAATAACTACGTTACCAAAAACATGATAAATTCTGTCAGCATCAATTTCATTCTACCAACTTTACAAGCTATTGTCCTGTATTCCTCCTCCCCTTTTAATTAAATTTTTTTGGGAAAGCCATCTACATCTACAATAAATGTCTTCAGTTTCTGCCACTTTCATTATCTTCCAAACCTTCTACAATCAGGCTTCTGATCATTCAGCTACAACTACTTTCTCCAAAGTTTAATTGCCAAATCTAATGGTTGTTTTTTCCCTCAATTCTGACCCTCATTGACAACCCCATATTATATCACATTGTCAATCAATCCTTCTGGATATTCTCTCCTCTCTAGGTTTGTATAATACTCTCTTTCCTGGTTCTCCTCCCACCTAAGAGACACAGTTCCTTTTCAGTCTTCTAGTCCCTCTTCCAAGTCAAGTCTTAAAACTGATGTGCCCCAAGGATTGGTCCTAGGCCCATTCTCTTTTTATTCTATGCTACTTCACTTGATGGTCTAATCATCTGCTGATGAGACCATCAGCTCCCTTCAAATATCTCTATCTGCACAGATATACATATTCTCTCCTCTGAGCTATAGTCCCCTATCTTCACTTGTCTCCTGGATAAATAAAACTGGATATACTGTAGGGATTCTTAAACTCAAGTCTACACTGGAACTTAAAATCTTTCTCCTAAAACCTCTTTTCCCCTTTGGAATTTCTGTCAAGAACATCATCATCATCTCCCATCACCCAGGCTGGCTCACAATCTTAGTACTATCCTTAACTCCTCATTCTTACTTCACATTTCCAATCCAGTTTCAAATTCTGTCATTCTTACTTAATATCTATCATATATCTTCCTTCCTATTCATAAAACAATAAATCTAGTTCAGATCCTCATCACCTTTCTACTGTACTAAACAAAAGCCTTCTAATGGGTCTCCATGCAAAATCTCTCCACTCCCATCCATCTTCCACTCAACTGTTAAGGTGATTTTCACAAAGCACGGATCTGACAATGCCACCCTGATCAAGGGGCTCCAGTGGTTCCCAAATAAAAATAAATGTAAACTGTTTGAAATTTAAAACATATCCCATTCCTATATTTCCAATGTTTATACACTTTCCTTACCCCTTTTATGTACTCTATGATCCAATGATACTATCTGTCCTACCTGAGGTTTCTCTATTAAAATACTCCCATCTCTGGTCTCCATACCTTTGCATTAGTTCTCCACCAAGTCTAAAATGCTCTGTACCTTCACCTCCACCTTTTAAAATTCCCTAGTTCTTTCACTTTCTTCATTTCCCTTCAAATTCTACCATTCTTCAGAATACCTTTTCAGGTTTCTCCAGCTATTAATGCTGTCTCTCTTAAAATTACCTTCACATTAGATAGATAGACAGGCAAACAGATCGATATGTGTGTATGTACATCTTAGATTATTTATGTATTAACATATCTAACTTAAGATATATGATCTTTACCAAAAGAGACTGTTTTTCTTTGGATGACTTTTCTGCCTTTGTATCTCCCATGCTTATACAGTGCCTGGCACAGAGTAAGTGCTTAATAAATACTTGCTGAATGATTTTATGATAGTGGCATTTAAGTGGGACTTTAAAAGCTGATTAGAATTAAGTTGATAAAGAAGTCAACTTTTCACTAAAAGAATAAAAATTTTCCAATATGTCAATGGAAATGATTATGTAGAAGAGACAATCAACTGTTCATTTTCTTTCTCTTCTCCTTCCTTCCCTCTTTTTCCCCCCTCACGTTGATTCAAGGAACTCTTTACCAATGAAAATCTGAATCTAAGCTATAACTTGGAGACTTAAGAGAGTTGCATGAGGCAAGGTCAGTCAAGTGACTTTCTCATTTTCTTTGTCTTTTTCATAAAGAACCTGAACCTATATTTATACCTTCTGAATCCAATTCTCCCTGAGCAACAAGAGAACTGTTCGGTTCTGTACACATATATTGTATCTAAGATATACTGTAACCTATTTAACATGTAATAGGACTGCTTGCCATCTGGGGGAGGGGGTGGAGGGAGGAAGGGGAAAAATTGGAACAGAAATGAGTGCAAGGGATAATGTTGTAAAAAATTACCCTGGCATGGGTTCGGTCAATAAAAAGTTATTAAAAAAAAAAAAAAAAGAACCTGAACCCAGGCCTATTAAAATCATTCCAACAGAAAGAATCCTACATTTGGGAGTGTGAGGACCAGCATTCAAATCAGAGGTGTGTTGTAAAAGTTTAACTGGTCTCAAGGGAAAAAAAGTACCAATGGCACACTTTTAAGTTTAATCTGAATTATTAACATTTTTTTCCTATCACTCAAGTTTAAACAATGAACAAAACAATTAAAAAGTTAAACTCTGATTTGTTACATTTGCTGATTTTCAAGGTTTAAAATGAAAACAACAATAAACTTACAGGTTTCAAGCTAGCTCCAGAACATCACTGGATCAAATCTTCCCTCTGCTCATATGACCTTAGGTAAGTTACTAAACCACTACATGCCTCAATTCCCATCTATAAAATTAAGGAGTTGAACCAGCTGGCCTCTAAGGCTACTTCCAAATCTATAATGCTTTTATCTCTTTTCTACTTGTCAGACTATCAACAGCTGTTTTCACGAAAAATTGGGAAGAGAGGATACATAGAACTTAAATGAATTGGACATTTAGGACAAATATTCAGAAGAATATTCTATGAAAATTGTTAAACACTGAAACTCATTATTACCAAAATAAGCAAGAATATTTATAGATTTTTTTTTTTAAGAGCAAAGAAAACAACCATTTGCTGTCCTAGATATCTTAATTGGATATCTCAATTTAGTTCATTATACATAATTCTACAACCTCCTCAGCAATGATTTAATCTAGCAAGCCAAGTGCATAGTAGTCACTCTTCTTTACAAATAAAAAACTAATATTCCTAAGGCACAGAATGGACCATGTCACTCTTTCATTCAAAACCACTAGTGCCTCTCTTTTACTTCTAGGATAAAGTATTAAAACCTTATCACTAACTTTTAAAAACCTCCACATTCTTACTGGAGACCATCCTTCCAGTCTACTACTTCTATCTGGATACCTATGGTATCTTTTTAGAAGAATTAAATTCTTGGGAAAGGGATTGTTTTCATAAGTTGTTTCCTTTACATTCCAATAAAGTTGTAATCTCTCTTTCATGTAGGTATGCCTTCCATATGCACAGCTTTCAGCTTAACTATGCTTTCTCCATTCATTTATTAAGCACCTATATTGTAGACTTTATAGACAAATTTAATCTCATTTTCACATTCTGTGTCTATGGATAAGCCCAAAGAAAAGCCCAGATACATGATTCATCCTTGTATTACTACTTCTAGAAATTATGTTTACTTGAAGTAATGAATGGATCAACTAAAAGAAATTGAAGTGATATTTATCTTCTTACCAACATGAGAAGAAATTCATCCTAGGTCTTTTTCTTAGAAAGGCAACAAGAAATTGTAGAAAGAGCTCTGGGTTTGGAATAGAGTTCGTGGGTTCAAATCTCAGCTCTGTTTCTGAATGACCTCGAGCAAGTCACCTCCCTTTTATAAATCATAACTTTCTCTTCCTTAATATGGGGATGAGATAGGTTAAGGAAAGAGAAATCCTAATACTTGATAAGATTATTTCTAGCCTAAATATCTAGACCAATTATTGCATTAGCTAAAGAAAGATACTTTAGCAACTGAATTAAAGAAAAAATGGGCATGGGAATAGATCTTTATTTAGAGAATTCTTCACCTTTGAATAATCTGTGAGTTGAAATCCACATTACCAAATTATCATTTATTTAGTCCATTCTGATCTGTTTTTCTCTCATGAAGTTCCATTCAAGCTTACAGCACACCAAGAATTAAATTATACCCCATGCCCTAAAAAAAGTTATTTCTAATAGTCCCCTGACAAGAAGTTATATATTGCCCTAGGGATAACCTTGTACAAGTCAAAAGTTTTATCAAAGCTAAAGATGTTCGTTCTGATTCTTCCTCACTAGTAAATTTAGTATTATGACAAGCCATTAAGCACTAACCTTATAGCATGAATTTGCCTTAAAACTACATATAAAATATAGCAAACTAAAAAGGGAACCAAGGGAAAAAGTGCCAGTATTTCCAATGTATGCAAAAACTCCTCAGTAATATAACCTAACAACTTTATTAGCTGAAAATTAGCAACATTTAAACCATCAATTGCTCAGTTATTTCCTAATGTGGGGATGGTGAGGGAACATGTAGGCATCTAAATTCAAGCTTATAAAAGTTAATTGCTATTCTGTCATTAGGATATGTTTAATACTGAAAACAATACAGCTAATTTTAGGCATTTCCTAAATATTCTCAGGGCCTTTTCAGTCAGTGCCTGAGAGTTTTCAGGAATTGAGGTATCACAATGATGAGTCAAAAGAAGAAAGAAACAAGCAACCACAATAAATAAAGAGAAGCAGAACAAGAGGGGAAGGGGGAATGAAAGAATGAAAAAAGCACCATGCTACTAGGCTTTGATACATTAGAATTGCTAAAGTTCTGAAAAGACACTCAGAAAAATATCAAGGAGAAAATTTAGACTATGTAGCTAGGCTCTTTTCTTGAGTCAAATAGAGGAGGTGAAAAATGCTACAGACTCCATAATAACTCCTCCCTTTGCCTAATGTAATCCTCTTTTTCCTACAAAAATGAGGTCGGAGCTGGATATGATGCAGTGGACATTGAGAAGCCCACAGAATAATCCACTAAATTGCTGCCCATATGAAGCTAAATCACTTCTTTTCAAATTATTTCAATAATAAAGCATAAATGAGGGAGAAAAATGAAGTAAACATAGAATTTCGGGAAAGACCACACTGAAAATAAAGGAACTACAATAAAACTTGTGAGTATCATGGCAACATGACCACAGCGATGTACAGAATCACTGAATTACAACACCTCAAAATTGGAAAAGACCTCCAAGGTCATCTAGTCCTACCCACACCTGAACAAGAGTACAAGAGAAATAATCCCAAGGTTCAAATGTGATAATGTATATTAAATAATGTGAAAACCTGAAATCTCCCAATACCTGCTGGAAACAGAACGTTTGCCACTAACACATGATATTTATCCAGGCTTCGCACAACCTTGGGTGTTAAGTTAACACACAGCCCAACATGATGTTTCTTTTTGCTCTATATCTGTAATTTTACTGACATAATAAGTTTCCAGGGCACAAACTCTCCATCAATGCATCAACATTGTCATTATTAATTGTCATCTTCAATATCATAATAATAGCTAAAATTTATAGAGTGTTCAATGTGGTAGTGTTTATCCCAAACTTTTTCTACAACTATTTCATTTGATCCAACAACTTTGCAAAGTATCCTTATTATCCCCATTTTACATTACATTTACATTAAAGAACCTGAGGCAAAGATAAAATGACTTGCCCAAGGTCATATAGCTAAGTGTCTGAGGTTACATTTGAATTCAGACCTTCCTCACTCCAGGCCCAGTGTTCTAACTGCCTCTAATACATCATGGCAGTTGTGCTGCCTTAGAAACAGAGACAGCAAATGCCCAGAATCACCCTAATAGCATGTATCAAAGGTGAGATGGAACCAAGGTCTTCCAGACTAGTTCTCTACACACTAAGCCATATCAATTTTCTATTCCCTATACCATAATACCTCTCCTATACATAAATACACATGGGTGTGTGTGTATGTATGTATGTATATATATATATATATATATATATATATATATATATAATTATTATTATTATTTTAAGTAATAATTCCTCAACAAATTCCAAGATTTCTAATCTCAAAGTCTTGTTCATGTAAAAGAAAGAGTATTGAACTTCTTAGGAAAGACTCAGGTTCTTATCCGAAATCTGATACTTAATATCTCTATGGTCTTGAGACCTTCTGCACCTGTTTCCTATTTTGTAATACGAGGATAATAACACCTATATTTCACAATACTGTTATAAGGATCAAATAAATTATATATGTCCAATCCTTCATATAATTTAATGCTGCTACATAAATGTCAATTATTCTTTTTTTGTATAATTATTATTCATTTTTTGCAATATTTCCTTTAAGGATCCAATAACTGGAACTCTCAAAAACACCAATAAGCACTACAAACTCATCATGGCCAAGAGATTCTATCATTATCAAAAACTATAAAAAACTAAAGGATAAGAATCCTTAAGTCTTGAGTAATTTCTGAATCCCTCTTATATGCATACAAAATAAAGACTGAACTCCTTAGTCTGTCCTTAAAGGTCTTCTGCAATCTAGATCAAACCTTTGTTCCCAGAGCCAACTATAGATGAAGCATCTAGTATTATTCAAATCCTACTTCAGGCATTTTACAAATGGTAGGACTGAAGGCAAGTCATTCCACCCAGTGATTCTGTTTCTTCATTTGTATAATTCTGATTTGTAGTGTTTACCTAAGGGTTAAGGTTCAAATGTGATAATGTATATTAAACAATGTGAAAACCTGAAAGCATTATACGTCAGTTAATAATAAAAATAGTATCATCTCTTTTAAATCCCTAAACAAATTTTCTTCTTTAGGTAGATTAAACTGTACGTGCCTTGCATCCTAATCTCATACCTTTTGCATTCTGCTCAGCATATACCCCCTACCTAGAATTCCATTATAACAATCTCCTCTTCACCTCTCCAAATTCTAAGCCCATCCTTCAAATTCCAGTGAACACCCTCTCCAATTCAAATTCTCTACATTCCACATTCTTACCCAACTACCTGGCATAATACCTGGTTTAGGAGGTGCTTAATTAATGTTAGTTGATTCATTGTTGATTGTAACATTTATGTTACAATATACTATATATAAAGCAAAGGCCACAATATAGAGCTTAAAGGACAGCTAATCATTACTTTGACTGAAAGAGTACATGGAGAACAATGGTAAAGTTAGAAAGGTAAGATGGAACCAGACTATGAGGAGTCCCAACTGCCAAGTTGAAGATTTTATGCTTTATTCCAGAGACAATAAATAGGAAATCACAAAAACTGTTTGAGCAGAGGAATAATATGATTAGATCTGAGCCTTAGGATTATTTTAGCACATTTTTGGAGAAAGGGTTGATAAGGGGATAAAAACAAATTAGGGAACCAATTAGGAGACAACTACAATAGTTTATATAAGAGGTGGCCCAAACTAAAGGGGTGGCTATGTAAATGAGGAGGGGATACATGTAAGAAATGTTGCAGTCAGAATCTCTACAACTGGAGTACTAAATGGACATGGTGAAGGAAAAATATCAAGGGATATCAACATTTAACATTTATCTAGTTCTTTAAGGTCTGCAAAGAGCTTTAAACATATTATCTTATTTAATAATCTAGAGTTATTATCCTCATAGTATAGATAAGGAAATTGAAACACAGATCAACCAAGTGCAAGTCCCAAAACTATAACTATTTAAGTAAGGTTTTGAACAGTCTCTTCTGACTCCAAGTCTACTCTTGTTTCAAATATAGTTATTATGTGTCTCCTTGGAGGCTGTAAATTTATGTGACTAGAAAAATGGTGAGGATAGCCTCATCAGAAATGAGTAGATTTGGAAGAAGATATGGCTTAAAAATAAAGAAAAATGAGTTGGTTTTGGATATGCAGGATTTGGAAAACTGACAGGACATTTAGGTGATGCCCAGCTGACAGCTGGAAATGCGGAACTGAGGTTGAATAAATTTGGGAGCCATCTGCATAGAGATGATAACAGAATTCACAGAAATAAATAAGATCACAATGAAAAAGAGTGAAGATGAAAAAAGGAAAGTGGGTTCTAGACAGAGCCTCAAGGACAAGAAATGGATAGAGATCTGATAGAGATCCTACCACTGAATCTGAGAAGGAATGGTCAGTCAGATATGGAGACAGCAGCATTTCAGAAACCAAAGGAAAAAAGAGAATCTAGTGGAAAATACTCAAAAGCCACAGAATAGACTATAAAAATTTGAGAAGTGGAATATGAGAAAGTAAAGAAAGTGTAGATAATTCTTTCAAGGAATATGGTAGTGAAAAGGAAAAGATATCTAGTTTAAAATGATGTATCAAATGAAAAGTTTTTGTTTAAAGGCAATGGATTAGGAATTATCACAGAGGGAAAGAATAAAGAAAAGACAGAAGAAATGATCAATAGCTTAAACTCCCAAAGGTGACAGTAGAAGACAGCATCTAAGGTACATGGAGAGATTCTGACCTTGGAAAAGAGAAAAGTCATGTTTCTCACAAAACAAAGCAGTCATTTGAAGTGGTACAGGGTTTTGAGTACAGAGTAGGGAAGATTAAGGAATCTACAAAAGCTGGCCCTTCGAAAATATAAGAAATTAGATCATCTGTTGAGAATGGTGAGGTAGTGGGGGCTTAAAGAAAGAAAAGTCTGATAGAATATAATAATCAATTAGGGAACAATAAATGAGTTGCCATGCAGCAGAGTAGTGAGGGCCCACCTGAAACTAAATAACATGTATTCAAAGAGGACATAGTCTGCAAAAAATAGTTCCCTCTTTTCAGGTCAGGTAGCACCTCAAGAGCAATAGATACCCTAACCCATACCAATCTCTCCAGGCCCTAAATTCATAGGGCACTTACTGTCTATACCTCTCATCGTGTTACTTTTTTATGTATTGTTTTTTATTTTGGTTAATATTCACATGAACTTGTTTTTCTAATGAGATTTCAAAGTTCTACAGCATAGGGATCTTACTATACTCAGTGTCCACCTTGTGTCTCAGTGACTACTAGCACCTAGTATTATTATTATTAATTGATTGATTTGATTACACTTGATATTCTTGCAAGAATTTTCAGTCAATAATATATGCTGTGAATTACTACCATATTCCCACCACCTTAAAAAAATAACTACTCCAGACAAGAACTATCTTTTTACCTTTGTATCTTGAACCAAGGGAGAGCAATTGGCACATAGTAGGTACTTAATAAATGATTATGAACTGAATGACTTTATCTTTTAAGTTTTTTTAGAAAAACAATAAATTGTTATCAAGTCAGTTTTACTATGAAAGTCATAACTAAGTTCAGAGAAGCTGAAGAACATAATATAGAAAATGTCATACTCTAAAATGCCACACTCTAAGGAGAAAAAAAGATATAGCACATTTCAAATTATAATGTATAAACATGATTTGTTCTAGGAAAAAATTGTTTGCCAAACACTCAAAATAAGATAATGTAGAAAGAAATGTAAAAAGAAAGAAAATAACAGCTCCTATTTATGTGTAATCTTAAGACTTACACATAATGTCTTCCTCACAAAAACTTTGTGATGTAGATAAGGCAAGAAATATCATCCCATATTAAAGATATGTAAACTAAGTATCAGAAATGTCCAGTGATTTGCTCAAATAAGGAAGATGACAAGACCACATCTACAATTTACAATAAAGGTTTACAAAAAGGTTCACTTTGCAAAAAGATTTGACAACAGAATTCCTTTAAGTGACCAATCCTCTTATAAAATTCTGAATAGGATTTGAGTCTAAAAAATTCAATAAAGATACATCCTTTGGCAAACCATATTACATAAAGAAAGGCATATTTGAATCCCATCCATAAAAATGAAGTTGCTTTTTTTTAAGCATAAAGAAGATAAACCTCTAAAGGTCACCTTGAACATAAAAATCTAAAATTCACTATTATTAAATAAATATATCCAAACTAAAAATAAAAGTATATCCACCAAATATAAGGCTACTAAAAATTCATTTTAGTAAAAAAAAAAAAATCATTTTTCCATTCTTATTAAAACTAAAACACAAAAGTCTAGGAACAAAACAAATAGGAAGGACCCCCTAGAGCCAAAGAAATAAATAAAATAATTATCTTCAAAGCAGCACTGGCGTTCTAACCAGAGGACAAAACTATTAAAAAAAATAATAATAAATAAAACAGATTCTCATAGCAACAACATTTTTGCATGCCTAAAAAAGAATTAACCTAGAACAAATAGGGAGACAACAGAGTGGTCTATGTTAAGCCAATAACAAAGAAACCCCTTAGTTCAGTAAAACAAAGTCCGGTCAAATCCCCATTTTTTACAAAGAAGCATGAAGATCCTTTCACAATGGTTTAAACTGTATTTATAGTAACAGAGTGAAGACTTGAGATAAAAGTCAAAAGGATTAAAGTCAAAGCCCTAGCTATACATAAGTCATGGTTTTGATTTTTATCCTCATTGTAGTCTACAAATATTAAGACAGAAGATACTTCCATGTGATTGTGTGATCCACAGAGACTATCCAGCCTTAGAAGAACAGATAAAGCAGATGAAAATGCATCTGGTTTGGGGGCAGCCTGCCATATTAAATGAAAATGCGCAAAGTAACAACTGCAACTGCAGAATGCTGTGGGGGAGGGGGTAACCAAAGCTGAATTTTTCAAACTGATTTAGTGCACAAAGCAGAAAAACTGTTTTGTTACGTTTTAAAATGGCAGATTGCTAATGGCCAATACATTTCTTAAATTACACTGGCCTCTAATGAAAAAGCTATCATCATTTCTCTTTCCTTGAGCTGAGTAAATTATATCCTTCTAAATTCACATGTATGCTTACGAATACACATATACACATATACACAGTCACTATTAGCACACATTATTAGCCTGAGAGGTAAAATGTTATTGCTTGATAATCAGTAACTGACTATATAACTCAAAGAAAATCCCCAGAGGTACACTATCTCACAGTGTGTAGCTTCTGAGACATTATAATTTGCTTGAGAGGGAAGAAAAGAGAAATTCTATAGTTTTCTAACAAGCCTTTTATTACTCCAGAATTTTACTTCTTCCAGTTTTCCTTAAGAATGGAAAGCAAGTTGTGTATTTAGACAAAAATCCATGGGGCTTAGTTTTTAATGTTTACCACAAGCTCTGGGTCACATTTCTATAATTCTATTTTTTGCTCAACTGCTTGTTTTTTCTTCTTCCATTCCCCAAAGATTAACATAAAAGTTATTCTTAATATATTAATTCGCTTAGTCTGTCCTCCAATACAAGTCATAATACAAAGCAAAAGCAAATCATATTGGATTGCTTGTGTTTCCCCTCTCATGAAACATTACTTTTAAAAGCAAATAAAGAGTGCTCCAGTTGGGTGGAGAAATAAAATATCCTTCAAGAATCAACGAGAGGAAATTAAAATGTTTAACAAAAATATCTATCAAAAGTAGCAATGGAGAAATTCTTTCTTCAAAAACTAGAAATTAATTCTATTATGTATTTCTAAGTCAAAATGGTTTATTTACCATGTAAAATTTAGAAGATGGTAGAATGTATATGTAACCATGAAGCAAGGAGAAAACATTACTTTACCAAATAACCAAATTGTCTCCTTTTAATCTCAAAATAATTGTGAATTTATCACATGTCAATTAAAAAAAACTTTTAGGTTAAAAAAATCTTCATAAAAATACTTGTTTTATTCTATATTTTGATTTAAATGCCACATTTTGAACACACATATTCACACAAGGTTCAGGGGAAAGACTTGTATAAAATTGAAAAATTGCCATATCTACTGGGTTCAATATGTCTGGTAAAAATACAGACATCTGGTCTATCATTAATTCTTTTGTGTTGCTGATTCCCAGTGTGTCTATTTCCAGCAATGAACTTTGCAAGAAAAAAATTCAACTCTAAGAAAAGAACTGTGATTTAGATATTAATTTCAAGACTTTAATTATAATATCTGTTACAATTTCTTCAATAATAGGAGCACCACACTTACAAAAATGTCTAAACTTGCTTATTGTTATATTAATGTCTACCATGAGGTCTTGCAAAAATAAACTTATTATTTATTTAGGAGATATTTCTGAACAAGCTAATACAGCTAACTTGTGCTCATTATTTTAGAATATGTATCAATCACATCACTGTTTACTTGAAAATGCCTTTGAGTTTTGGAATAAGACTTTATTGTTATTCCAAGAAAATGAAATAATGAATCATATGGCCCTTTAAACAATATGAAACTGTCTTAATGGCTAAGAGAATTGTGAGTACTATACTATATATATGCATATATATGTAAAAATATACATACACACACTATATTATGCTCAGCCTCCAAATCACCCCAAAACCTACACTCTGGGATCAACTTGAAAGTTATGAGTAACACAGACTAAGTAAATTTCATCTTCTAGCAAATCCATCCACAGACATTGTTAGTTACCTCAATTACAGTTGAGGGAAGAAATAGCCCCGTATACAATATTGCAAAATAAAGTCAGGAATAAAAAATAAAAAAGACCTGGAGACAATTACCACTATATTAAAGCTATATTTAAACCATACAATCTGACTCCTGGGAAGGGTGGGGAGGGGAGCAATAAAGGCTTCTTGTTATATATGCCTTTGCTAGAATCAAAGACATTGGAGATACATAATGGCCCCTTCAACGACAAAATATCTACAATTTATATAAAAGCCTTAAATATATACATATACATATATATGTATACGGTAAAGATTTTCAAAGCTCGAAATTAACTGAGGCTACTAAGTGAAATCATTTTTTACAAAAACTTAATAGCATATTTTGGGGGTGTGTTCAGATTTTTTTTTCCAGGTTTTTCTTCAATTTATAACAGCAACTAAACTTTGTGGACGTGTAATTTATGTAGTTGAGCCAGAGAAAGGCTAAGTCCCACCAGACACACACTGTACAGAAATATCCTTTTAAGAGAGAATGAGTTTTACAGCTTTCTTTTAAAAGAAAAAACGCACCAAACCAAATAAATGATTGTGCCGCTGCTGCAGCGACAAACACGTCTACTCCTAGGCACATTCATTCTTTCAATAATCAAAACACTAGATCATAAAGATTAAAGAGGGGCACCCCCCACACTCCCGCAAAAAAAAAAAAAAAAAAAAAAAAACCGCCAACCACCAGCTGCAAAAACTTAACTATGAAACACACCTATCTGCACGTCTCTAAAACTATCCACTGAAACTGACCCTGACCCAACTTCTGGGGACACACACACTACACACACGTGCACAAAATGTACATAAAGGCGTGGAACAGCAGCACAATGCCCCTAAGACGCACATACACTGTACACCTCCACACAAAGTATGCAGACATGATAGCACAGGACACAGGACACATGCACTCGACACCCCCACACGCATGCATACACTGGACACATACCGGGCACACGGCACGCAAGTGTCCGTGTCGGTGCCACGCACACCCTGCATGCATGTGCGATGTACGGACACGCAGTCTGTACATACATACGTCCGACACAGACTGTGCACACGGAGAGTTATTGATGAAATTCCAGGGGGTGGAGGGGAGGGAGAGGGAGTGGTAATTGCCACACAAAGGTCTGGCGAGCGGCAGAGGGAAGTGGAGAGGGGCGAGTAATAAGCGAGTAGATACAGTCACCAAAGCATGGAAAGCAAATCCCCGGCGTAGTGGGGGGGAGGGGGGGCGTGGGGGGGGCGCAGAGGAGAAGTGTCCCGGGCCGGGCCACGGAGGTGGTCGGGGCTGACGGTGGCTGGCGCTGGGAAGGAAGGGGGAGGACTCCCGGGAGATCAACCACTGGCCCCTCCACGCGCGCGCAAGCACACTCACATACACACTCGCTTACACACTCACACCCCCAACTCCCCCCGCGATCTTGATCCCGGGAATAACCAAGCTACCCCCCACCCCAAGAGGCTGAGGCTGAGGCTGAGGCTGGGACCAGAGCCCGGGGCCGGCTGCACCCGGCGGACGGGGGGCTGTACGTACCAGGCGGGCAGCTTCGGCCCAGGTGCGGTCCTTCTTCTTCCTCTTGTCTTTCATGTTTGCATCTCATTGATGGTTCTGATTGTGACGTGGGGGATTCCACGGGGTGCTCGGGGCTCGAGCGCGGAGACAATGACCCAGTGACCCGGTGACCCGTACACGCACACCACACACACACACACACACACCACACACGCACGCACGCACACACACACAGCGGGGGGGGGGAGACAGGGGGGGGGGAAGGGGGGCAGAGCGCGAGCGGGCGGGAGGCGCGTGAGTGAGCTAGGGGCCGGGAGGGCGGGGGCGCCGGCGCCGGGGCTGGGCTGGCTCGCGCTGGGGCTCGCGCACCGCGGCGGCGGCGGCGGCGGCAGCAGCACCAACGGCGGCGGCGGCGGCTGTGACAGCTCCGAGGATGCTCGCTCGGCTCACAACAATACACTCTGACGTCACGGGGAATGGCGACCGAACATAACACACACTCGCACACGCTCACGCGCGCGGGCATATACAATCGCTCATTCACTCCCTCACGCGCCCAAGCCCACAGACACATCTGTGCGTGCCTCACGAATCCGGCAAAAGGACGCGCCGAGCGCCCCCACCCCCCCAAACCCTCGCGAGACCCTTGTTCACCGACCTCCCACCCCAAACATCACCCTCCTCCAACCAAAAAAATAATCACAGACGACTACACCTCCCAGCAGGCTGTGCGCCCCTTAGCCCACCGACAGCCCCCCGTACGAGACCCCTCCAAGCCTCCCCGTCCTGCGCAGCCTGTACAAACGTTCCTTTCGATGTTCATTTAAAACTATCTCTAAAAGAATAAAAAAAATAAAAGAAACAAAGCCCTCCCCGTGGCTTCCCCGTGGTCTTTAAATGCAATATGAAAAGTTGATCAACAGCGCAAAGGAAAATCACTCGTTATATATAAATATATAAACATTAGGCACACAAACATACAAGACGATGCTACATTTAAACTGTTTTAGAGCACAATCCACTTTCTGAACTCATTTGAATAGCACAATAAAAATGTATTATAATTTTACAAAACGTTTATGGGCTAAAAAAAAGTTATATTTACTTTTCAAATTAATTTATTTTTCTCCTTTTGGTTGAACTGCAAAATCTCGAAGTTTATTTTAAGTTTTCCAACTTCTTTTATGGCTCATGAGTGATTCGAAGCTATAGAACAGAAATAATAATAAGTTGTATGTACAAGGGACCACCAGGAAGCCAATTTTTATTTCTGAAATATTTAACATTATCCTTTATAGAAAAAGGGCAGATACAGATGCTGATTTTTAAAATATTTCCATGCTTAAATTAAACTGATCTATATACAGAGCACTAAGGGGCTAAACAAACTTAAAACACACATACACAAACATCAGATAGCAATATTCTAGTATTAAAAGAGAAGGGGCTACTTCAAAATCTAATGGGAAGACGGAAAAGAAATATGAGGAGTTTTTGAAAAAGCCTAGACAACATAAAAGAACTAGAGTAGATTAGGGAAATCCTTTTCTCTTCCTTTAGGAGGGAGGGTAAAAGAGATGAAGTAGGCTTTGCCAAAGGTGGCAAAGAGAACTTTTGACCAGAACTGTACTGTGAATTGATCAATGAAAACAGAGGAAGAGTTCAAAGAAGTTTTGAGGAATGGAAGAGGGAAATTACAACAGCTACTAGTGATTGTCTCCAACTTCTCAGAAAAAGAAGAGAGTCATTTGTTGAGAGTGAATGGCATAAGGGTATGGTCATAGGCTTGAGACCTGTAGAAAAGATGTGTCACAAAAATTGGAGCATACTATTGAGGCACAAAGGATCCCCTGAGTCAATTTTAAGAAGGAGCAAAGTGTACTGTAGTTGACAAAATCCAATGACTTAAGAGCTTTTCCTTCACATATGCAACTAAAAAATGAATAAAAATGGTTTAGTGAGGGCTCAGCAGAGGTTAGGTAACATGAATTTATAATGATACCAAATAGCATGCATGATTCATTATTTTATGCAGCAATACTCAAAACCTAGGAACAGCATGGGGAAAGATGATGGGAATTACTGGATATTTTTCACATGTTTCTTAGCCACAGTCAATGGTGGATTGTAGAGGACTGCAAATAGTGAGTAAACATCCTGCTTTAAGAAGCAAGGATACTTACAGCCGAGTGTTCACTTACTATCTTCCATCCTTTACAATGGGCCAGGTTGAAATCTTCTAAGGTGGGGTGCAAGGAAAGACTGCCACTGATAATCATATTCTAGAATCATCAAAAATTATCAAATTTTTTATAAAGAGATTCACTTCATTATCAAGGATTGAGAAGGTTGCTAAGGGACCAGAAGCAGAAGATGGCATACTAGGAATGAGGTTACTGGGGAAAGGATACAAGCTAAATTGTCATGCTCCCTCAGGACATCCTGTGATGTATGTGTTCCCATTGGGCTTTTTGATAAAGCATATGTTTAACCAGAGACTTCTGAGTGGTTCCTGGGAATTCCTCCTTCTGTTCTACCCCCATAATATGGGGACTCACCAGAATTTTTGTTTACTTATGTCTTTTATCAGAATTTCCATTGGTAAGGTCCAGGGCAATATCATTCCAGAGACAGCACACATGGCTCAAGAAGACACTAAAATAACATGAGGCTCCAAAAAGGCCTGCCTCTAGGCATGTACTCTCTAGAAAAGTTAAACAATGTTACTTTACTTTACTTTAATTCAATGAAAACTTGTAAGGTATTGTTGTGATTAGAGTTCAAAAAAGGAAAAGGATGAGGTCTAGAAGGTGCTGAATATAGTTACAACAGTAAAAACAAATATTGATTAAGCACATATGCAAGGCAAGAACGTAGTACAAATGGATAGATGTTTAGCTTTATAATCAGACAAACTTGTGTTCAAATCCTACCAGTGATACTAGCAGTGTCACCATTGGCTAGTATCTTAAAACGATTTAGTTATAGATGATTTGTCTACTTGTAAAGATATAGAAGGAATACCTATACCAAATGTTCCCTATATCCATAAAAATCACAGTTTTGAAACCTTCCTTCCTTAAAAACATGCAAGTCCTTGTGCTTGCTCCTGGAAACACCAATAATCCAAAGGAATTGTGATATTATCTGTTTAGGTATTTCCTTCAAGCATACAGATCACAAGCAATCTATGCCTGTCATCCTATATAACTCTCTTTCATGTCACCACAGGGGGCCAACCAAACATGCTGAGAGCCCTGCACATTTTCTTGAAACTATGAGGATACAATGAAGCACACAGATGAAATATCCACACTGGAATCTCACTAAAGATATCCTGAACTGTTTCTCTTTAATTTGTTTGTATGTGCTTACTTAATGACCACTATTCATCTTTCCATGGCCCATTGGGTGATCCTCAAACTTAACTGTTCATTGACTTTAGGTTTCCATGACTTGAAGTAATACAGTAGAAGAATGAATATGCGTTAAATGTAATAACTGTTTCATAGAGAATCTTAGGTCATTAAAAGAAACATGAATTTTCCTAAAGGAAATCTTGACTGTTATATTCCTATTCAATTCAGATCCACAATGAATGTCATAATTTATTTGCAGTTTCTGGTCAAGATATGTACGCTAACATGAACTTTATGGGTTGTTTATTGAATGGAATATCAGTCTGACCAACAGATATACTTCATGTGCATGGGGTTTCTTGGGCAGATGATAAGGTCAAACTGT
This sequence comes from Sarcophilus harrisii, assembly GCF_902635505.1. Lineage (NCBI taxonomy): Eukaryota > Metazoa > Chordata > Mammalia > Dasyuromorphia > Dasyuridae > Sarcophilus > Sarcophilus harrisii. The sequence goes on from NC_045426.1 coordinate 478,727,797, forward strand.
TTAATGATATGGGTTTCATTTAGGAGGCTGGGCTTGTCACAGGGTTTGATGTAATCAATGCAATATTATCTACAAACAAGAGTACTTTATCATATTTAGAGAATCATTCTTAACTTGAATTCTACACTAACCTGCTTTCATAGCAGCAAACATCTTTGACAAACATACATCTCCCTGTTTTGTTCCTCTTTTGATATTAATAAATCAGGAGACCACCAAACAAGTTTTTCTGTGTTATCCTTTTTTTTTCATTTTTAAGCTCTTTTTTCATTTTTTTTATCAAAGCTTTTTTTTTTCAAATCATATGCATGGATAATTTTCAACATTCACCCTTGCAAAACCTTGTGTTCCAAATTTTTTCCCTTCCTTCCCTCCCAGCCTTTCCCCTAGACAGCAAATAATTCAATATATGTTATACATGTGCAATTCTTCTATTCTGTTATATATTTTAAAGAAATCTTGTATGATTTTGGCATATGAAAAGGAGACATTTGGAAGAAAGCCTTAAATGTAGAATTTACTTTGTTTAGTCAAATGTTTTGTTTGGGTTTTTATGGTTAAGAAACAATAAATATGATAAGACTTTATATTTTTCTACATTTTCAATCAATTTTTCTACAATTTCAATCAATAAAGTCTACTGTGGAATACCACTTACAAAAGTCTGTTTCTGTCCTTGTACCCTTATGAACAATATCATCAATGTATGTAGATTATTCTTAATAAAAATTTTATATATTTGGCAGTTTAGGCAGTACTGATCAGTAGTTGGTGTTACTTTTCTTAGTCATCTTTTTGCTAATAAGAACCAAGATTTGTTCCTTATTTTTAATATGCTCCATTTCTTCAGGTAATTCCTCTAATAACCTCTTTTTCTTATGGCTCTATTCTGCATATATTTGTTCTGGCCTAATCCAGTTACTTTTCCTATCTTTGTTTTTTTCAGTATCATTTCAACTTCCTCAAGAAGCAAATATGGAATTATGAGATTATTATGAGGACCACTGGGAGAGTCCCAAATGTAGTGACTCAGATTTTCCTTGATAGAGAAAAGTATAAGCTTAAAAAAATCTGTATATAACTTTTCCATATTTCATTTGTTTGTTGTCCTATTTTCAATATCATACTTAAATGACAAAATGAGATATTTTTAAAATCACTAAGCACAAGGTTTGGCACACAATTGGCACTACATAAATGTATATCCCTCCTTCTGTGCCAACCCCAATTGTCCTTGAAATAACTTTCCTAATTGGATCTTTCACAAGACTTTCTTTAAATGTATCTTCCTTTTACCACTTCTAAATGTTTTTCGAGGCAATACTACTCATAATCTACTATCAGCTATATCCATAAAATTTTAAAATGAGTTTGAATTCTAAACAAAGTTTGCTTTTGACTGCCATATTTTTCTACATGACAAGTAGTTCAAGTATTTTATAACAAAGGCATTTTTAATAGTCTTTTGGTCTCCAAATGACAATTGATTTATATAAATTAAATTTCATTGTAAAATTATTTTTGATGATGATACCCTTTCCTTTATATATTTTTTTATATTTGTCAATAACTCGTGTTCATGGGTCAGATTAAAGTCTGAGTTACATACATCTTTTCGTAATATAATTTTAGCTTTATTTTAATAAGTAGATGAATGATTCATACACGTGAAGCTGATGAAATTTAGCTCTCCAAGTGAACTGCTAGTCATCAAACTAATTCTGTAAGGATACAGAACTAGAATGTCCCATGTTTACTCAGGTGATTGTGTGCTACATTCAACAGAGAAAGGAGCTCTAAGAAAGTACCAAACTCTCCTATTATCAGCATACTGGATGCTTCTTTGCCCCAATTCTACCTCTTTCTGAGTGGAACACGTCTAAAGTAGAGGTAAAGAGCATTGGTTTCTGGAGTTAGAGGACCTGAGTTCAAATTTTATCTTCAATGTTTTATCACCTGAATGAACTTGATAGAATCACAAGCCCCTTGGCCTTTAGTTTTTTCATCTGAAAAATGAGGGGGTTGTACTAGGAAGCTTCAGAGATGCCTTTCAGCTCTCTATATAGGATAAGTAATATCTTAGTGTTGGATGACATGTCATTTAATCAGAATGGAAAACTTTTATTTATTTTTGTGTCTACCATCTTTTACCAAGCCTCATATGAGAAACACAAAGTTAGCCACATAGACAAGCAGACAATTATTCCATTGTGTAGACATCAATCTCATTGACTTTTGTTTCTCCATCATTTCCTTTCCAGTCCCTCTTCAGCTCCTTTCACATTGTCTCTATTTCCTGGGCACCAACCAGTAAGAAGCTTTATCAGTGGGTGAAATCTAAGATAGAAAGCTCATACTTATCAACTTATGTTATAAATATAATCCCTGCAACATTAGAATAACTCACACATTTGTAATGAATCACTTCCTATCTAATATAAAATCATCTTGAATTTTTTGAGATGTTGAGGTATGTCATGTCAAAAGTATTTCAAATTTTTTCTTGAAAAAAGTATTCGAGAAGACAGAGCTAAGATAGCATAGACTCACTTGAACTCTTCAAATTCCTCTCCAAACAAACATTTTAAAAATACCTCAAAAACATTTTTAAAGCACAGAACCAACAAAAGAAGAGAATAAAACAATTTTCTAGCCTCAGACAATTTAGGAAGGTTGGCGGGAAAAATCCTCTCTCACTAATGTGAGAGTAGAGGGCAATCCTTTTCCAGCCTTGGCAAACCAAAAGCAGGTCCCAAGAGCTAATAAGTCAGCTATAGTGGTTTCCAGAGGGTTCAGTCTCCAGATGGACAACTGGTCAGTAGAAGATAATTGGTGACCATTTAGTCCTCAGGGATCAGGAGTCTGTTACATTGTCCATATGTAGTTCTAGCAGGAATGAAAACCCTAGAAATAGTTCCAGGGCTAAAAAAAAAAAAAAAAGAGTGCTTGTGGTTGCTCATAAACTAGCGCACATCTCTAGACCATACTACCTTGGGAGAATTGAAAATTTACAGACTCCCAAATAAAACTCTGAAAACAGCAGCAAAATAACCCCTAAAGCTTCAGAGGGTAACCACTATTTCCACAAGAGAAGGGAGGCCAACTTTAACAGAAAGTTAAAAGTCAAGAAATAGGGTGAGAAAATGATCAAAAATTAACAACAAAAGAACCTGATTAAAAGAAGTTACTATAATGATAGAGAAGATCAAAACCCAAATTCAGAAGAAGACAGTGTCAAAACAACTATACACAAAGCCTTAAAAAGACAAAAAAAAAAAAAAAAATTCATTGTTGCTGGAATTTTGAACTGATCCAATCATATTGAAAAGCAATCTAGAATTATGCCCAAAGAATTACTAAATTACCTATGGTCTTTGACCCAGCAATACCACTACTAGGTCTACTTCCAAAGATGATTAGGGAAAATAAAATATTTATAGCAGCTCTCTTTGTGATGACAAAGAAATGGAAATTGCAGGATTGCCCATCAATTGTGGAATGGCTGAAAAAGTTGTGATATATGATTGTGATGGAGTACCACTATGTTATAAGAAATGATGAGTTCAGTGATTTTAGAAAAACATGGAAAGACTAATTATTAAGAATTATTATTATTAAGAATTATAATTATTAAGAATAATGAAGAGCAAAATGAGCACAACCAAAAGAACATTGTACAGAATAACAGCATTGTTGTTTTAAGAATGATTCTGAGCAGATGAGTTATTTTGTCTATTACAAATTAATTATAATGAACATATGAAGAAAGATGTTATCTGAAATCAGAGAAAAAACTCATAATTAGAAGTATGTATAGAATAATTTTGCATATGCATACCTATTTATATCTGATGGTAGCCATCTCCAGGGTGGGTGAGGGAAGAGAGAAAAGGAAAAAGAAGAAAAAAATTTACATAATAGTTTTGTTGCATATTTGAAAGGAATAGCAAATTATGCATAGCAGATTTACAGTTTCATATACAATCATCTTTTTATTATATTGTTATGGAAATATTTAATTTATTCCATAAATTAAAAATAAAGATTTTTTAAAATGGAAGAAAAATGTGAATTGGTTTCAGACCCCAACAAAAATATTCCTAGAAGAGCTGAGAAAGGATTTTGAAAATCAAATAATAAAAGTAGAGGAAAAATTAAGAAAAGAAATGATAGTAATACAAGAAACTTATGGGGGAAATAGAGTCAACATCTTGGTAAAAGAGGTACAAAAAAATACTAAAGAAAATAACACTTTAGAAAACAGAATAGGCCAGATTGTTGAAAGGGATATAAAAAGAAATGTATTCCTTAAAAAGCAGAACTGGATAAATAGAAAAAGAGGTACCAAAAAAACTGCAAAAAGATTTTCCTTAAAAATTAAAATCGGGCAAGTGAAAGCTAATGATTCTATGAGACATCAAGAAACAAAACAAAATCAAAAGAATGAAAAAATAGAAGAAAATGTGAAATTTTTTTTGGAAAAAAGAATTGACTCAAAATAGATCCAAAAGAGGTAATTTAAGAATTATTGGAAAATGTGAAATTCCTGATCAAAAAAAGAGCCTGATCTTTCATGAAATTATCAAGGAAAACTGCCCTGATATACTAGAATCATTAGGTAAAATAGAAATTGAAAGAATCCACCATTCACCTCCTGAAAGAAATCCCAAAATGAGAACTACCAGTAATATTATAGACAAATTACAGAGCTCCCAAGTCAAGAAGAAAATATTGCAAGTAGCCAGAAACAATTTATATATCATTGAGACATGAAGATTATGCAAGTTTTGATATCTTTTTGACATTAAAGAATCAGAAGGTGTAGAATATGATATTCCATTTAGCAAAGGAGGCAGGATTACAACTGGAATCATCTACCCAGTAAAACTAAGTATAATACTTGGGGGGGCGGGGGGGGGGGACGTGAGGGAAAAAAGGTAAAGAGGAATGGAAGACTTCCAAGCATTCCTGATGAAGAGAACAAAGATGAATAAAAAATTTAACTTACAGATACAAAACTCAAAAGAAACATAAAAAAGACAACAGGAAAGAGAAATCATAAGAGATTCAATGAGGTTAAACTATTTATATTTCTACATGAGAAGATATTTGCCAAAAAGATTATTTTATGGCAAACACACAGGGCAAGCGCTCACAAGGTGGTCAGAAAAAGCAATACAAGGACACTCTCAAGTTTCTCTTAAGAACTTTAAAACTGATTACATGATGTGGGGGATTCAATGGCAACAGGATTACCCAACATGGCACACTCTCATCAGAGAAGGTGCTGCGCTCTATTCTAGCAAAGCAGAATTGAAATAGTTCAAAAGACAACAGGAGATGCACAAAGTTAGAGAATCCATCCCAAATGTTCATAAAGATTATTTGTGCCCAACCTGTGGTAAAGCATTCCAAGCTTGTATTGGTCTGATCAGCCACAGGAGAACACAATGTAACTTGAATCTAACATACTGATGTCATTTTGGTCCTCTTTAAGAATGAAGGACAATCACCAACTATTCTCAGCAATACAATGATCCAGAACAATTCTAAAGAACTAATCCATTTCCAAAGTAAGAACTGATGAAATCTGTATGCATATTGAAACACACTATTTTTTTATTTTCTATATGTTTTTTCGTGTTTTTCCCCTTTAGGTCTGTTTCTTCTTTCACAACATGATTAGTATGAAAATATGTTTTACATGACTGAACATGTGAACCTGTATCAAATTACTTGCCTTAATAATGAAGGGGAAAGAAGAGAAAGGGGTGAGAATTTAGAACTATTTTTTTAAGTAATAAGAAATTATTTATACATATAATTGGAAAAATAAAATATTTTTAAAACTAGAACACAGTATATGCAACTTTAAAAAAAAAGGAATTCATCATGTTTTGTCATAGGGCTTCTGTGTAGTTTTATAAACCTTTCATTTCTCTTGCTTGTTATTCCTGAACCATATTTTCCAATTTTTTTTTTGCTCTTCCTCACCTATTTCCACTTTTTCATTGGTGTCATGAAGCATCCAAATATATGTTGAATTAATTTTTAAAATTTAAAACCTAATACAAAATAGAAAAAGCAAAAAAAGGAAAACAAAACAAAACATTGTCATGTGCATAGCAGAATATCAGGGAGGATTCAAAATTTGTAACAATAAGTTTCCATTTCAAGAAAGTATATATAATAGGAGAAAACATTATATTCATGATTGTCCTACTTTTCTTTGCTTGCTTATTAATTTTTACTTTATTCTTCTTCCCCCTTTTCATTCTCCCCTTTCCCCTAAGCAAGCTAGAGTTAAGCATGGTCATGTTTATATATACATATATTCACACAATGTATTTATATACACACAGACATTCATCTACATGCATACACATAACATATTTATATACATTTACACATAATAGATATGCATCTAAAACAATATTAATATGGCTGACATAATACAGATTTCTCTCTAAATTGAATCTTTAAGTTTGACTTTGAGATCAATGACTGCTAGTCCTATTTTATTTTTCTAATAAGTTCTACTCCTGATCCTTGTTAGCACTGAATTAATTTGCAAGTTCTCATCACATAATTTTTCTTTTTTTTAATTAAAGCTTTTTATTTTCAAAATATCTACATGGAACATTTTCAACATTCACCCTTACAAAACCTTATGTTCTAATGTTTTCCCTCCTTTACCCCTACCCTCTCCCCTAGATGGCAAGTGATTCAATATATGTTAAACAATCACTTAATTTTTCTATCTTTATATTTTCTGAAGCTGATATCGGCCCATAAACTACAACTATTAGCATGGTATTTGCCCCTAAAAAAGGGAGCTTTATATCATTCTTCTATTTAGCTGAAACTTTTTGTTTTTAGGAGGAACATTCATTTTCTCTAATACTGTGTTCACTTGTGAATCATCTAACAAGAATCTCCCATTTGAAGTAGTAATATCTCATAGATAGTTCAAAAAATGTTTAAAAACTGTGTGATTCCCAAAGACACTCTCTTTCTCTGCCACCATTACTGAAGAAATGGAATAACATGACTTCCATAAGCTGACTACTTGAATGAGAGGCATACCTCTAAGCTGCCATATTCATATTCCAGAAAAAACATGAAATTATACAAGATGGAATAATTGACATAAAATCCAGTGATAAATGAGAAATGTACACCCCTCTACAGAATGTTGGCCAGAATGTCCTTGGGGACTTCTATGGAAACAAGCCAAGTCCCACCAACACAACCAATCACAAGCCAAATAAATGTATAGTTTGCAAGTCTCTGGGTCCAGAGGTAGCAAGAGAGGAAACCTCCAACCCCAAGTAAGACCCAGGAAATTAAGAAAACTAGGATGGAGACCTTGGAAATCCTAGAAAGCAAAAGCCATCAGAGTTCCCCAGCAGGGCTCTTACATAGATAGTCTAGGTGATCTGAGATAACATAAGAAGCCCTAAAGAGCCATCTCCACTATCATGGAGGAATGAAGGATATGTAATTCCAAAAAGTGAAAGCTGGTGAAAGAACCCAGGGACTAAGGGGAACCAAAGTAGGGTCAACTACCCTACTCAAAACTAAATCAGGAATAGAGACTCATCCTGAAAAAAAAGCCCTAATTCAGACTCTAAAGGTGAAAAGAGAAATATATTAAAGAAAACATGAACAAGCGTAATTATTAAAGACCTAAATATCCCATCTCTACCTTTTTCTTCCCCCCCCAAAAAAAGATAGAGTACCTATAATAAGCTGTAAGAAAAGACATGAAAGAAAGAACACATTTTTCACAAGGAGTATATGAATACCCAGAAAAAATGAAGAAGAAGAAAAAGAAAAGAAGTAAAATTGTGGAGAAAATACTTAAGAGAATTTTTTAGATTAAAAAAAAAAAAGGTAAACCTTATCCAAGTTAACATATATTCTGAAAACTAAAATAGACCAAACAGTGATCTATGTTTCTATGAAACAATAAGAAGCATGAGGATAAAGAAATGAAAAGACCAAAAAAATTGGAAAAAACATGAGATATGACATCAAAACAATTTAAATGGGAGAACAGGTCAAGGAGTGATTATTTAAGGATCACTGAATTTCTGAAAACCATAATAAAAATAAAGCCTTACAATGTCAATGTCAAGAAAGTATAAACGAAAGAAAAATGTCCAGATCTATTTCAGAGAACAAAGTGTAGAAACAATCTCTCAATCACCTCCTGGAGAACAAAGAAAAAGTCCTAAGTATGGTATAGCCAAAATCCATAGTTCTCATTGAGCTATAAAAATAATTAAGAACGGTGTTTTTAAAATAGACATAACCATAACTAATAATCTACAAATTATATTAAATAAAGAACCAAAGTTACTGGAAATCAACACTTAACACAAACTTCTAAACTAATAATGAAATGGATAGCAAAAATAATCCAATATCTTACATGATTTTGAAAAGGAGACAGGTATACTGAAAAAAAAAAAAAGATTTATAAAAAACCCTTTAAGTTTGATGGCATAAATTCACCTAAAAGACAAAAAAAGGGTCATTTAAAAATTTTATAGCCATTAAGCCATTATTCATTCAATATTTGACAGAGAACATTAGCAGTTGAATAGTAAAGAAATTATAAGGTTGTAGGTGTGACTGTAATTGTAGGTGGACTGAAATAGATTGGAGAGATGAAGATCTTCAGAGTACAAGAGAATGAAAAAGTATGAGACCAAATTGTTAAGAGTCAACTACATGGATCTTCAAGGAGATGAGATGAATGTAGTCAGTAAAATGGTGACCAGAGTAGAAAGAAGGCAGCTTAAATTAATTATATAGTCTGTAAGTGAAGAGAGATGTTATGATGATGACAGAGTAAAGGTGCAAAAATGGGTAATGGAGTATGGAGAAATGAAAGTTGGGGATTTAGAATAGAAAAGGTCTGAAAGATTTGCTATTTGGAATTTGAAAGAGTTAAGCAGAATAATAGAGTTAATAATAATTTGATATATGTTAAATATAAATCAAGAACTAACTGAGGGAATTTTAATTGTAATCTCAATGTGCACTCAGAAAACAGGCAAATTATTTCTACCATAATCTCTTCTGAGGTTGCCACATTAGTCTATCCCAACAATATTAATCAATTAAGTGATTTTCTACCCAGATAAAAAAGTGGTTAAAGAGGTAGGTGTTTCAGTGGATAGAGAGTTTTGAACTATTGTCAGGAAGATCTGAATTTGAGTATTTACTAGCTATGTAATCCTGCCTTAGCCATTGCCTCCTCAATTTCCTTATCTATAAAATAGGAATAATAATAGCACTAACCAAATCTGCTGTCCAGATTTCCCCATCACCTTAATCCTTACTGTTGAACTAACCTCCTTATGTGGGTCAAAGGAGACAATATTTGTAAAGCGCTTAGCAAATTTTAAAGTGTTCTAAAACACTAGTTATCATTATTCAAATAGTCGAGGACTTAATATAAAGGCTAATTTTAAAAGCTTGAAGTTACCTACTGAGCAAACATAAGGAAATATAAAAGTAGAATAAGACAAGAGGTGGAAGAAGAAGGAAGGGAAAATTGAGAGATTAAAGGGCTAGAAGAAGCCCTCAGTAACAAGCAAAGCAGTAAACCAGAAAAGATGATATGTTATATTTCTACTTCACAAAATTGTTACTTCAGTAAATTCCATGTCTTTGTATTGACTGATCATCTTCTATTCCTAACATGCACTCCTTCCTTATCTCTGCCTCAAAGATCATCTCTCAGTTCAGACTGCATATTCCATAAGAGAACTTTCATAGTTCCCCCAACTGCTAGTCTTCCCCTATAAAAATGCTTTCTCCCTATTCTATATATCTTTTATATATACTTATTTATTTGCATATTGTCTTTTCCATTAGAATATGAGTTCTTTAAGGATAGGGAATCACCTACCCTTTTTTTTTTTTTTAACCAAGTACAGTGCATGGTGTGTAGAAAAGGGCTTGATAAATGGTTGTTGACTTGATTGTTGGATAAGATAGAAATGGATCCTGACCCTTTACATTAATTTTTAAGTGCTATTTTTATAAAGATGGATAAAATGAGGTCCCATACCAAAGGTTTAATGTCCCAAATTTATTCCTTGAACATGTGCCATATTTTAAAATAAATGCTAGAGTCTAAGAAAAGAACACACTTATTTAATGAAACACCATATGTTCCAAAAGTGAAAAATGTTACAGTATTCGAATTCCTTTGAGGATACCTTCTTAAAGATTAAAGTAATAAAAATATTCAAGACTTTGATTCCCAGGAGTTGAATAGTGGCACTTTATTCCCATAAGGTACTGATTACCAGCACCAACACTTCTGCAAAAATATTTTTAAAGCAAGCATCTAATGGATTTACCACAAGAAGAAAAAATAAAACCTAGGCTAACATTTTAAAGAATCATTAAAAGGTTATCTTCAATGTATTTTTAATGGATTGCAAGAACACAGTGGAGCTCTCCCTAGGTAATAATTTTACCCTTGTAGTTTGCATAATTCTATCCTAGTATGTTACTTGTTTATTTTCTATTTCAAATATTTTGAGTTTGAATCAAATTGAGCATCTGCTTTTATTTCCAAAAATCTTCTTTATAGTCAAAATAACGGATACATTAGAACTTTTATCTTTTTATTTTACCTCTCCTAAATTTTTTTCTTTGAAACCCATTTAAACCACAGCAATAATTTGCTACGTTTTGTGGAATGGTGACTAATAATAGGTTTTGAAGTCAATTAAAGTAAAGAGTTTGTTTATATGTGTATACTATCCAAGAAAAGATTCTGATTTGAGCTATGAAAGACAAGACTTTTCTCCAGCAAATCTAAGTGAAACTGAAAATACAAGAACACAATGCAGGGTAATTGAAAGAATGTTGTTTCTGGAATCAGCAGAGATCTGAGCTTTAGATCTATTTCTGTCATTCACCAGCTTTGTGAACATGAGCTCATAAACCTCTGTGAGCCTCAGTTTCCTCATTAATAAAATAAAGATAATAAAATCTGTATTACCTGATAGAGCTTTATTGAGAAGATCAAAAGGGATTTAGAGTATAAAGCACAACATACATTTCAATTATTATTTTATGCATCCATAACCTTAGAAGTAGTATGGTATGGAGAATGGAGAGATGGACAGAGACAGACAGGCAGATAGAGATAGAAAGAGAGATGCAGAGAAAGAAAGGGAGAGATAAAGAGAGTTGAACTGGACTGAGTTTCAGTCTTGCTTCTAATGAACTAGTTGTTTGATCTTAGACAAGTCATTTAAGCTTACAGTGCTAACTTTAAATAGACTACATGGCACAGTGGATAGAGCACCAGGCTTTGAGTTAGAAGTCTCATCTTCCTGAATTCAAATCTGTCCTAAGACATTTATTAGCTGGGATGCTAGGCAAGTCAATTAAACCTGTTTGCCTCAGTACACTTTATTTGAAGAAGCTTTCTCTCCCCCTAACCAATGAGTCAAATTAGATGACCAACAAAGTAATTTCCAGATCAAAAATTGTAAGTCATTCATTCCTTGATGGCAAGTCATTCATTCCTTCTATAAACACTCACTAAGTTCCTACTATGTTCCAGGTTCGTGCAAGATTCTAGGAATACAAAGACAAAAAGGCTATCCCCATTTTCAAAGAGTTTGTGATATACATAGAAAATTATAAATAATAATTTCTCAGGAGAGTAAACTAGCATCTGGGGCAATCGGGCTAGGTTTCTTCTAGGAGACAGCACTTGAGTTGAAAGTTGAAGGAAGCTACAAAGCCTATGAGGTATAGGTAAGAAGAGAGTGGATTTCAGGCATGGGAGGTAGCTTATTCAAAGACTTCTTTACAATCAAATGAATTTGTATTAATTGTGTGTTAAATTATTTCCCCCTATGCCCAAAGAGCTATCAAAATGTGCATACCCTTTGACCCAGCAGTGCTTCTACTGGGTTTATATCCCCCAAAATATTTTTATTATAGCTTTTTATTGACAAAACATATACATGGGTAATTTTTCAACATTGACCCTTGCAAAAACTTGTTCCAATTTTTCCCCTCCTTCTTCCCACTCCCTCCCCTAGATGGCAAGTAGTTCCGTACATGTTAAATATATTAAAGTATATGTTAAATACAATATATGTATACATATTTATACAATTATCTTGTTGCACAAGAAAAAACAGATTTAGAAAGAAGATAAAAATGACCTGGGAAGAAAAACAAAAATGCAAGCAAACAATAACAAAAAGAGTGGAAATGCTATGTTGTGGTACACATTCATTTCCCAGTGTTCTTTCACTGGGTGTAGCTGGTTCTATTCATAACTGATCAATTGGAACTGATTTGGATCCTCTCACTGTTGAAGACAGCCACTTCCATCAGAACTGATCATCATATAGTATTGTTGTTGAAGTATATCACGATCTCCTGGTTCTGCTCATTTCACTTAGCATCACTTCATGTAGGTCTCTCCAAGCCTCTCTGTATTCATCCTGTTGGTCATTTCTTACAGAACAATAATATTCCATAATATTCATATACCACAATTTACTCAGCCATTCTCCAATTGCTGAAAATCCATTCAATTTCCAGTTTCTAGCCACTATGAAAAGGGCTACCACAAACATTTTTGCATATACAAGGCCCTTTCCTTTCTTTAATATCTTTCCAAAGAGATTTTAAGGGAGAGAAAGGGACCCACATGTGCAAAAATGTTTATAGCAGTCCTTTTGTAATGGCAAGAAACTGGAACCTAAGTGGATGCCCAACAGTTGGAGAATGGCTGAATAAGTTATGATATATGAATGTGAGGTAATATTATTGTTCTATAAAAAATGACCAGAAGGATGATTTCAGAGAGGTCTGGAGAGACTTACATGAACTGATGCTTAGTGAAATGAGCAGAACCCGGATCACTGTACATGGCAGCTAGAAGATTATATAATGATCAATTCTGATGGACATAGTTCTTTTCAACAATGAGATGATTCAGTCCTGTTCCAATAATCTGTGATAAAGAGAGCCATTTGCTCCCAGAGAGAGGACTATGGTACTGAGTGTGGATCACAACATAGCATTTTCACTCTTTTTGTTGTTGTTTGCTTGCATTTTTTCCCCTCATTTTTCCCTTTGTGATCTGATTTTTCTTGTGCAGCAAAATAATTGTATAAAAATCTATGCATATATTGGATTTAACATATTATTTTACCATGTTTAACATATATTGAATTACTTGCTATCTAGAGGAAAGGGTGGGGGAAGGAATGGAAAAATTGGAACACAAAGTTTTGCAACAGTTGGTGTTGAAAAATTATCCATGCATATGTTTTGAAAATAAAAAAACTTTAATAAAAATATTTTCCCATCATCAATTAAAAAGTGATTTGTATTTTCTGTTTTTGCCTCAATTGGTGCTATTTGCCAGTATACTGAAATTGCTAATTATGGCTCTGGTTTGTAGAAAAGATTATTTTTATGAGAATTTGCTTGAACTGGTTATTTCTTCTTATTGTTTAGTCATTTTTCAGTTGTGCCCAATTCTTAATAATTCCATTTGGGGTTTTCTTGGCAAAGATACTGGAATGCTTTGCCATTTCTTTCTCAGCTCATTTTGCAGATTAAAAAAAAAAAAAAAAACTGAGGCAAACAGGGTTAAATGATTTGCCCAGGCTCACATAGCTAATAGTATCTGAGTCTACATTTGAACTCAGGAAGATAAAATTTTAGGTCTGACACTCTATTATACCACCTACCTAATCCTAAAAGACTCAGCATTTACCAAAAATAAAAATCTGGAGTTCTGAAATTATGCTCATCCACAATCCTGGTTTAAAAATTATTTTTACATTTCATATGATCATAGGTTGTTAGAGCTTAAAGGGAAATTAGAAATCATCTGATATAACTTTTTTATAGCTGAGGAAATTGAATTAAAGAGGGGTTATAATCTGTCTGAAATGTCTAAGTAAGCAACTAGGCCAGCACTCTTTCAACTATCCTAGACTGATCTGAAATAGTCATTCGGTCAACTAGTATTTATTAAGCACATACTGTATGTATGTATTAGGCTTACTAAATGCTGAAGATATTAACAAAGGCAAAAAAAAAATTTCCTGATCTCAAAGAGCTCACAATTTAATGGGATAAACAATGCCCAAACTATGTGCAAAAAAAAGATAGATATATAAAGAAATAATAAAAAATGGGAGGGAGATAATCCCAGGAGAAAGATACTCAGATTAGGGAGGACTAGGAAAGGTTTTTTGTAGAAGGTGTGATTTTTGCTGAGAATTGAAATAAACAAGAGAAGCCACTAAGTGTGGAGAAGGAGTATGGTCCAGAACAATGAAAACACTTATTCTACCTCATATCTAAAGACTGCTTATCTTTGCTTAATTTTCACTTCAAATTCCATCCCTTTCAGAATTCTGGATCTGCTTAAAACAAAATTGAAAATATCTAAAGGGTAAAGCCAAAAAACAATTGACCATTAGTGAGATCCTCTTTTATAACACATATCTTGATGAAATGGAAATAAGACTATATCTCAATTATTATTGGCAAAGAGTGTCTTTCTTAAATTATGCTCTTTTGCTTGTTTCTACCATTGTTATCAAGATATAGAAGTATTTTAATCATAACAGCTCAACAACAACAAAAAATTCTATTGTTCTTTTGTTCTGATTCTTTAGATTTAAAAGAGATCATATATTATATATGTATGTATTTATGTATATAATATATATATATATTATATATAATAACATATATGATATATGTTTTATCATATGTTTAAAGAGCTATTAAATCAAATTTTAGTTACTGTTTTGTAAACTTTCTGAAGGTAGAGCTCTATCTTCAAAAAGTTCTTTTCTGGATTTTATTGATTAACCATTCTAATTCCAATTCAGTAAACATTAAATTATATAAATGATTAAAAAAAGCAATTAGTATTTAATTTATTAGTGAAAGTAAAGTCAGCCTTGACTATTGGTCAATATGGAGTTATATAGCAATTTAATACTAAATGTGTTATACAAGAAGAGAAAAATGTTTGTCATATTCACTATCCCTCTTAGTTCACAACCACTACTACACAATCCCAAATTGCTGAGGAATTATTATTGTCACCAACATTCATCACTTGGCTGAACAGGGGAAAAGGTCAGGGTTGGAAAGTAATTGCAGAAGCGACCAGATTGCACAGAAATGGGAAGTGGCCTTTATAAGCTCTGTCTTAAAATAAAGCTAAATGTTGCAAAGTATATTCTATTTCTGAAACTCATACAGCTTGAATATTTTGGAGTTCTATTAACTGCATTAGTAAATACATTTAATAACTTCTCTTGAACATCTGAAATTGATGACCGAATACTATCTGTTGTAAATTGATATTTACTGAATGTCAATTATTATTATCCATTTTAGTGACTACATAACTTTTTCCTCTTTATATTAAATCATGATAAATAAAATAGGACATGAGCTGCTTTTTAGGTATGGTCAGATGTGATCCACTGATTTTCCCCTAGCTTTCATGAATGTTTACCTCACCATTTTGATTCCATATGTCACTGCATATTTTATCATAAAGTTATCCAACTGAACAGAGACTTTATGGAAATTGTAAATGTTATTTATGCTACTGAAACTTTCTAATGAAATTCTCAGTCTACTGGGATTATGAATATATAATATTACTATAGATAGGAATACAGAATTTATTTATTAGGTGCTTCATGGGATATTTAGGATGCTGCATTATCAGTATCAACCTTTATCAGTACCTGTGCTGCCTTTCATATGCCTGCTAAAAGACAGTGCCTCTTTATCAATTAAATATAAAGAAAATAAAATGGCTCTTTTCAACAATGAAGTGATTCAAATCAATTCTAATAAACTTGTGATAGAGAGAGCCATCTCTCTACCAGAGTGAGGACTGAATGTGGATCACAGCATAGTATTTTCACATTTTTTTGTTGTTGTTTACTTGTTTTTTTTCTCATTTTTTTCAGTTTTCTGTTTTTTCTTGATACATGTGGAAATATGTATAGAAGAATTACACATGTTAAACAAATTGGATTACTTGCTATTTAGGGGAGGGAGAAAATCTGGAACACAAGGTTTTGCAAGGGTGAATGTTGAAAACTATCTTGC
The DNA here is from genome assembly GCF_902635505.1 of Sarcophilus harrisii. Lineage (NCBI taxonomy): Eukaryota > Metazoa > Chordata > Mammalia > Dasyuromorphia > Dasyuridae > Sarcophilus > Sarcophilus harrisii. The sequence continues at coordinate 478,743,961 of NC_045426.1, forward strand.
ATGTATTTTAAAAATAAAAAAGAAAGCAAAATATATAATTTATGCAATACTCAAGCTGCTGAGATCTTCTCAAAGTCTCTTTCTGACATATTGCATGCACAAGATAACCCCATTCTGCATAAATACATTATCTTGAATAGGCTACAAACATCCAAGCAAAGAAAGAATCCTCCAGAAGAGGACCTAGGGGTAGATCTAAAGGGCAGGACTCTAAAAAGGTGTACTTAAATCTAGGTCAGCAAGGTACTTATATTAAGTATATACTTAAGTGATGTAATCTACTGAGGTATTTAAGGGACACAGAATGCTCTTTCAGCCATAGACACAGAGAAGACATCAGATTCCAGACTCCATCTTTGACCAGTCACATGGTCCTCCTGCCTCCTTCACTCCTCCACTAAGATCAAGGACTCAGGCTCATCCAGAGGTCCTCCAGAGAGCTAGCCCAGACATTACAGGTAGATGTAAAATATTGCTCAAAATCATAAAAAATTGGAACATCCATTATTTAGCAGTTATTAGGCTATTTGGGGAATGTTTCTAGCTCAGTCTTGACCTTCTTTCTCAGGAGTTCTTAACCTTCCTTTGTATCCTCAACCTCTTTGGATCTGGTAAAGCCTACAGAGTTCTTCTCAGAATAAATACATAAAATAAAATATATATTATTAAAAAAAAAAAACTGTTAAGGAAATATAGTTAAAATACCTCTCTAAAGTTTCACCTCATCTATATTGCACAGGCATTCTATTTTATCTAGCCACATTATTTAATTGAAAAGAAAAGTGGGAAAGAAATGGAACAGGTGCTCCTTCTCACCTTTCTCTTTCCATCCAATAAAGTAACTTCAAAAACCTAATAAGAATACGCCAAAAAGAGGAGAAAAGCCGTAACATGGTAAGTGTACTGGAAAGTGCACTTGGGAAGAAAAGATGAAAAAAGACATTGGTCCTGGAGGTGCAGGAGCCACCAGCAGGACTAAAGAGAGAGTGCAAGGGAGAATCTGGGGCAGAGCCAGGGAAGGGAAGATGGGCCCCGGCCCTCCAGCTGCTGCTGAGGTTTCTACAGGCTGCATGCAGAGGGCTGAACTCACCTGTCTGCCCAGAGGTCCTCTGATGGCTGCTCTGAGCCGCAGCCCGGGAGATGCTCTCCTGCCTTGGCCTTGGGGACAGACCCCAGCCAGGGCCATAGTCAGGGCCCAGTCCCACATGTTGGATGCTTGGGCCAAAGCAATAACTTAGAGAGCTCTCTCTCTCTCCTCCCCACACCCAATGGGATGCTGAAAGGAAATGGCTCCTGGGGGCAGAGGAGGAAGGGAGGGGGATACTCTAGGCCCCGGACCTTAGTGGGGGAATAGGCTTCCCCCTGCTGGTAACTTCCAGCCAGCAGGAGGTCTTCACCTTTACCTTGATTCATGGAACCCACTGGCAGTCTGGTGAAAGCTATAAATTCCTCCTCAGAGGCATAAAGCACAAAGTAAAACAATTTTTTGAATTGCACTTATAAAAAAATTCTTTTAAATTAGGAATTAAAAGCACTTCTGTTAGTGAGTCAGAGTGGGATCTTCAAGAGCGCCTGTTATCACTTAGGGGTCCTTAAACTACGGCCCGCGGGCCAGATGCGGCAGCTGAGGACGTTTATCCCCCTCACCCAGGGCTATGAAGTTTCTTTATTTAAAGGCCCACAAAACAAAGTTTTTGTTTTTACTATAGTCCGGCCCTTCAACAGTCTGAGGGACAGTGAACTGGCCCCTTATTTTAAAAGTTTGAGGATCCCTGAAATTTCATGAGTATCCTGTTGTCAAGAGAAGAAAATAATTATAATATTTTAAAGTAAATAAGCAGGCAATTAGTGTGCACCCATTAATAGAAAAATGTTTAGACCCAGTCCCAGGAAAAGCCTCTTCTTTGAAAGGACCAACTTAAGTTGTGGCGATGTTCATTACAAATGTCTGTGCAAGTTTATTTCAAAAGTTTAATTTTACTTTTTTTCCCTAAGTTGAGAGGTTGGGAGGAGGAAGAAATAAATGGTTGTTAGTTGAAAAATATAGTTTACAAAGTGTAGTAGAACAGTCATTGTAGTAAATCAACTGATAGAGCAATCCAAGAAACATAAATACAAACTGAGACCTTTAGGTTTGTATTGTCCCTCTTCTGTTATTGTACTGATGTCAGAATGGCCGAAAAGGGGTAGCAGGTGCTAAGAATCTTAACCCTTTTTAAATAATTAATTGTAAAATTAACTAAGTTATTGTGTTCTAAATATGAGATCCTTATTCAATGATCATCTATTTGAAATAATACCAGAGAAAACTGATCATATTAAACTTGACAATCTTACTACAAATAAAACCAGACGACAAAACAAAGTTGCTGTTAAGTAAATGGATGCAGTCACAGCTTCTCCTTACAAATAAAGACATTGGTAGAGTTGGTATAATTGTGTATCTGAAAGCAACAACAAAAAAATCATTTTGGATTTCAATGCTCATGATGAACATTTGAAAAAAGGCCAACATAATGACAAATATTTATTGCCAGTGTTTGTTGCAGAAGATTTTGAGAGAAAATTTCTATAAGAATAAAATGTCTTACCAAATTAAGTTAAGCTATATACTTGAATATTCATTGACTTTAATGTAAAAGTGGACACCTGGCAGGATGGCCTTAAATATGCTGGAAAATATGGCAACAAAATGAATATGAAACCATATAATAAAAGAGTCAATTGCACATGAAATATTCATAAGCTGTTGAAGACTGAAAAATCATTGAGAATAATCACTGACATATCCTATTGTCATTTTGTACTTTCCCTTTCATATTTTTCCTTTTTATATCCTTATTAATCCTATTATTCCCAATGATTCTCGTCCTTTTCCCCAAATATAGTTCTCCCTTACAACAAATGACATATAAATTGAATAAAATAAATCAATTCAGTGACTATTCATATAATACATTTTTTCTATTATTCCCTTAATGAGCACATTCTTTGCTACTCCAAAAAAATGCTGCAATGAATATTTTTGTATATATTTAGGTGGCATATAGATGTCTTTGACCTGGGTGTGTATCTGATAATTATATCCCTAAATCAAAGGATACATACAAGTTAGTCATTTTTTAAACATAATTCCAAATTATTTTTCAGACCAGTTGGACTAAAATACAATTTCATTAATAGTGTATTATTGTGTTTGTTTTCTCATGCTCCTCTGTAATTTACCATTTTCATCTTTCTAAAAAATTATTATTATAGCTTTTTATTTACAAAATATATGCATATTTTGTATGTGACATGTGACCCTTGCAAAACCTTCTGTTCCAACTTTTCCCTTCCTTCCCCCCCACCCCCTCTCCTAGATGGCAGGTAGTCCAATGCATGTTAAATATGTTAAACTACATGTTAAATCCAATATATGTATACATATTTATACAGTTATCTTGCTGCACAAGAAAAATCAGATCTAGAAAGAGAAAAAAAATCCTGAGAAGTAAAATTAAAATGCAAGCAAACAATAAAAGAAAGAGTGGAATGCTATGTTATGGTCCATACTCATTTCCCATAGTTCTCTCTCTGGGTATAGCTGATTCTCTTCATTATTGAACAACTGGAACTGGTTTAAATCATCTCAATGTTGAAGAGAGCCATGTCCTTCAGAACTGATCATTGTATAATTTTGTTGTTGCCTTGTATAATGATCTCCTGGTTCTGCTCATTTCATTTAGCATCAATTCATGTAAGTCTCTCCAGGCCTCTCTGAAATCATCCTGTTGGTCATTTCTTACAGAAATTCATATATCATATATCATATATCATAACTTATTCAGCCATTCTCCAATTGATGGGTATCCATTCAGTTTCCAGTTTCTAGCTACTACAAAAAGGGCTGCCACAAACATTTTTGCACATATGGGTTCCTTTCCCTCTTTATATCTTTGGGGTATAAGCCCAGTAGTAACACTGCTGGACCAAAGGGTACGCACAATTTGATAACTTTTTGAACTTAGTTCCAAATTGCTCTCCAGAATGGTTGGATTCATTTACAATTCCACCAACAATGTATCAATGACTCCATTTTCCCACATCCCCTCCAACATTCTGCATTATCTTTCCCTGTCATTCTAGCCAATCTGACAGGTGTGTAGTAGTATCTCAGAGTTGTCTTAATTTGCATTTCTCTGATCAATAGTGATTTGGAACACCGTTTTATAAGGGTAGAAATAGTTTCAATTTCTTCATCTGAAAATTGTCTGTTCATATCCTTTCACCATTTATCAATTGGAGAATAGCTTAATTTCTCATAAATTTGAGTCAATTCTCTATATATTTTAGAAATAAGGCCTTTATCAGAACCTTTAAATGTAAAAATGTTTTCTCACTTTATTGTTTACCTTCTAATCTTGTTTGTATTAGTTTTGTTTGTATAAACCTTTGTTTGTATAAAACCTTTTAAACTTAATATAATCAAAATTATTTATTTAATGATCAATAATGATCTCTAGTTCTTCTTTGGTCACAAATTCCTTCCTCCTCCACAGGTCTGAGAGATAAACTATCCTCTGTTCTCCTAATTTATTTATAATCTCATTCTTTATATCTAGATCATTAACCCATTCTGACCTTATCCTGGTATACAGTGTTAAGTATGGGTCAATGCCTAGTTTCTGCTATAGTAGTTTCCAATTTTCCCAGAAGTTTTTGTCAAATATTGAATTCTTATCCCAAAAGCTGGGGTCTTTGTCAAATACTAGATTGCTATAGTTATTGACTATTTTGTCCTGTGAACCTAATCTATTCCACTGATATACCACTCTATTTCTTAGCCAGTATGAAATAGTTTTAATGATCACTGCTTTATAATATAGTTTTAGATCTGGTCCAACTAGGCCACCTTCATTTGATTTTTTTTTTTTTCATTACTTCCCTTGAAATTCTTTACCTTTTGTTCTTCCAGATGAATTTTGTTGTTATTTTTTCTAGGTCAGTAAAATAGTTTCTTGGGAGTCTGATTGGTATAGCACTAAATAAATAGATTAATTTCGGAAGTATTGTCATCTTTGTTATATTTGCTCGACCTATCTAAAAGCACTTAATATTTTTCTAGCTGTTTAGATCTGACTTTATTTGTGTGGAAAGTGTTTTGTAGTTTTGCTTATATAGCTCCTGACTTTCCCTTGGCAGATATATTCCCAAATATTTTATACTATCAACAGTTATTTTAAAAGGAATTTCTCTTTGTATCTCATGCTGTTGGATTTTGTTAGTGATGTATAAAAATGCTGATGATTTATATGGATTTATTTTGTATCCTGCAACTTTGCTAAAGTTGTGGATTATTTCTAACAGTTTTTTAGTAGATTCTCTGGGGTTCTCTAAGTGTATCATCATATTATCTGCAAAGAGTGATAATTTGGTTTCCTCATTATCTACTCTAATTCCTTTAATCTCTTTTTCATCCCTTATTGCCAAAGCTAGCATTTCTAATACAATATTGAATAGTATACTATTTTCATCTTATCATCAACTATAAGATGAATGTGAGATGAGTTCTTAAAGTCTTAATTTTCACTTCTTTAATTATTAATGAATTGGATGATTTTCTGTGAGGTTTTTGACATTCATATTTATTTTTTTTAAAGTTATTTGTTCTTTCCCTTTGAAGAGGTATCTATTAAAAAATGCCTTTTGTCTTTATATATTTCTTTATTATACTAAAGCCAGCTCTAATTAGCTTTACATGTAGACACTTAAATTTTAATTGTGAGCATTTACACCTCAAAAATAAGCAATTGTTACAAATCAAGGCATGATTTATGTGTTTATTGATAATCTAGATTTAAGAAAAGGTTAATAATGTAAGTTAAACTTAAATATTGTTAATTTGTTTTCATAGAGCCAGATTGTTAAACATTTTAGGAATACATCCTTGTAGTATGACTGAACTCAGCAGGGGTGCAGAAAAATATTAACGGAAAAAAAATCACACCATTCTAAAGACTTAGTCAGTCAACAATAACAAAAGCAAGAAATAATGATTGGCATTTATGTAGTTCTTTAAGTTTGCAAGCATTTTGTATCCATTATCTCACTTGAACCCCATGATATTTATATCAGTTCCCTAGATAAATTGGATAACATCCCTTTATCAAGAGATATTTGTTGCAAATTAATTTCTCTAATTAATTCCCTTTTTATTCTAGCTATGTGCTATTTGCTCATATAAGTGTTTTAATTTTATGCAAATGTTTTTTTCATTATATCTTCCATAATCACCACTATTATTTATTTGGTTAATAATCATCCCCTTAGAAATTGTTGGAAAAGTGTTTCTTTCCAATTTCCCCAAATTCTCATAACTTTTTAAAATTTAGATTATATATTCATTTATAGTGTATTGTCATTTATTGTCTATAATATCTGTTTAAACCTAATTTTCTGCCAAACTGCTACTAATTTTACAGTTTTGAACAGTCCTAACTCTAATAGTAGTTATGTCATGAAGTTTATCAAACACTATGTGGAATTGCATCTGAGTTGCGTACCTAATCTGTTCCATTAATGAACTTTTTTATTCTTTAACCAATACCAGATAGTTTCAATGATTGCTGTTTTGTAGTTATAGCATGTGTGACCTAGCTCCATTCTCAGAGGGTCATGCACACTACATATTATCGGCAGAGTTCACCCAGAGCAGTTGGGAATATTTCTCTATTGCATCAGCTTGAATGCCATTAGTGGAGTTCCTTTCATTATTAAAGATCTCATTTCCATTTAACCACTTAACATCAATTAACTTTTTCAAAAGGATGCTGCAAGAACAAATACACAAACATTTTACCCAATACTTCCAGAATACTTTTTTCTTTATCACCTTGGTCTGTAAGGAAAGTCAAAGTTTAGCTCAGTTTCACACAGAATCCGTCCCTCTGAGTTCAAGTTGAAAGGCTGCGTCATTTCTGGGACCCACTGAGCAGGATACTGAAGGTCATTTCCTTATTTATTTATTTTCTTATTTTAGTTTTCAACATTCTTTTTTGTAGGATTTTGAATTCCAAATTTTCTCTCTTCCCCCTTCACTTCCTTCTCCCCAAGACAGCAAGCAATCTAATATAGGTTATACATGTACAATCATTTGAAACATATTTCCATATTAGTCATGTTGTGAATGAAAAATCAAAACAAAAGGGAAAAACTACAAGAAAGAAAAAAAAAGTGAGACTTGTATGCTTTGATTCACATTCAGTATCCATAGTTCTTTCTCTAGATGTTGATGACATTTTTCATCCTGAGAGTCTTTTCCAAAGACCACTCCTTGCTCCTGGGCCTTGACTGCAACACCTGGCCTGAATTCCAACCTCTAGATTCCTGTGGTTTGTTCTTCCTCACTTTCAAACTCTTAAAGTTGATACTGAGACTTGTTTCTTGAATGGCAGTATATCACTTCAGTGGGGAAAAAAGATACTCATGCCTTTACCTTTACCATAGGGTCTCTTATTCAGGACTGAGAAAAAGAGTCACCAGCTTTCTCCAGGATGTATATGAAGATGACTCTGGTCTTTGTGAGAATTTTTCCAGTTCTGGCTATATAACTACTCAGAAAGGGCTCCTTCCAACCATATAATTAGCCAACTAGAACTATATTTGGTTGGCTAATCATAATCTTTACAATTTATTTAAGAATTAAATAATATCTCTTCAATTACTTATTTTCCTTTTTCTGTAAAAGAGTATTTTATCACTGAGTAATTTTCAAATTTTTCATTAATATGTTTTTGTTTTTCATCACTCACATTTCCTCTCATATCTCTTCTGCCCCTCCCCAAACCTATTTTATAACAAATAATAAATATAATAAATTAACATATCAGCTCAGTCCAATATTATTTGTAAAATTTCAACCTCATTGTCTCCCCATTACTCATCACCCTAAACCCCACAACCCCACACCCAGAAAAGAAGGGAGAGACATATATTTTTATATCACTTGTTATAGGCCCAAGCTTGAATATGTTTTTTTATACAATATTTAGTTACATTCACTATAATTTTATTTTTATTTTATTTTAGTCATTTTGTCTATTTTATTCCTGGTTCTTCTTACTTTCCTTTGCAGCAATTGTTACAAATCTTCTTGTGCTTTTCTGTATTCATCAAATTTATTTTTTCTTACATTGCAATTATATATTACATTATAAACCATTTTATATTTGAATGGTATTTATTTTGTTTAAAATTCTTTGATAGTACCAAAAAATCCTGCTATGAATACTTTTCTATATAGAATATCCTTCTTTCTTTCTTTTTTTCTAATTAATTCCTACCTTTTGACTTATAATGTAACATGCTTTTCAATGCTATTTTTCTAGTTCAAAGAATTTGGACATTATAGTTACTTTATTAACAGAATTCTAAATTGCTTTCTAGAATTTTTAAACTAGTTTACAATTCTATCAATCAGATATTAATATTTCTATTTTTGTGCAACTATATAAATATTAATTATTCTTACTTTTTGTCATCTTACCAATTTGTTGGCTACAAAGTCAAATCTTAAGGGTTGTTTTAATTTACATTACTGTTGTTATTACAGATTTGTAACAATCTTTTATACAATTATTAGTAGCTTGAAATCCTCCTTTTAGAGAATTGTTTATTCATATTTGTGGCTATTTGTTTACAGGGAATGGTTTATCTCTTGTATATCAGATTCCTATGAGAGATAGTTGATGAAAAGAGAATAGTTTTCTGGTAGAGACATTTCTGTTCCAGGTGAGAGTTGTAGTTTGACATGTCTGAAATTTAAAATCCTTTTATGAAAGACTTCTAAAAAGTTCTAGAAATGACCTCAGATTACATGGTTTTAATTAAAGTTACAAATGAAGAACAGGGTATTTTTCTACCAGAAATAGAAACAAAATCAGTCAAAGGTATATTTGTTATATTATATAATGCGAATCAGTAAAATGCAAGTTAAAGGATTCTATAAAAGATAATGGCATTACAAATTACAAAAATTCAATATATTGTTTTGAGAAAACAAGGAACAATTATATCTGGTCACATGAAAACATTTTTTATAATCTGATATCTTCTGGGATAGGCTAGTTTTAATGTATAAGCAATTAGTCTTAATTACTATTAGTTTAAAATTGGCAGACTAACCTATTTAGCTAAGTAGTAAGCACTCTCTTCATTTTAATTTACTTATAAATTTGAAACTCTAATATTATGGTTCTACAATAGATTTGATCCATTTGCACATACATTTTGGACAAATACTGAAAACTGAAAATGAATTGAGCCTTGAATTGGAGAAGTATAGACTAGATTGCCTTGGGAAAACTAGGCAGGGCTTTTAATGACTTCAAGCTTCTGCCTGAAATAAAGGTCCCTCTTTTAAAGATCGATATTCTGTATATATAGCTGTGAATCATGGAATAATTAAACTTGCAAGTCACTCACACAGCACAATGGAAATACATCTGATGGGCATAAATAGAATACAGAATTTAACCAGTAAAGAATTACAGAACAAAACAAAACAGAACAGAAGTGTAAAATATTTCTTCAAAGAGACATAAGAAAAGAAAATAGTTGAGAATGAAAGATAATAAATGAACAACACAGAAGTATAACACAGTTTCAATGCTCCATTCATTTCCATGCAATGTCAAGAGATCTATATTCTTTTCACACTTTGGGTAAATCCCTCTAGAGAATTTATGCAAAAGCAAGAGCTTTCAATTAAGTGCCTACATTGATAAGATCAAATAGCCATGAAAGTATTAGAGTAGAGCTAAAGTTAATGGAAATTGTCAATTTTCACCTAAGCTAAGGGAAAAAAAATTAGTTGTAAGATTTTAATTACATTGTCTGCATTCAATTTCTTTTAGTACAACAAACTAGAGCTATTCTTTTAACTACATAGGTTTTGTGTTTAATTTAAATTTAATCTCAATGTTTACTGTAGAGACTAGATAGTATTGAGAAAAAAATGTTTTGTCTGGAATCAAAGAACCTGGGTTCAAAAACCACTCCCTACACATATTCTCTATTTGTCTGTCAAAGGTCACCTAGCTTCCAGTGATCTCATTTATAAAATTTGGGTATTTGAGTAGATGGTCTTTAAGGTTCTTTCCTGATCTAGATATAATCATATTTAAGTATTTTACCTCTACAATTTTGGAATTTTAACTGTTTGGATATTTTTTCTATGACATAAATCAAAACTCCTCTGCAACTTGTATAGATGCCATTTGAAAGGGACACCCAATATTTTGAAGATACACAAGAGTAACTATTGATAAGGAGTTAGCATCATTGGGATTGGGATCTCCTTCACAAAGTGGAGATGTCTCTTTAAAAAATTGAGTGTTTAGAAAATTGGCAAATCATATTACCTGTTCTCAGTTCCAATGTTGTCCCTAAGATCCAGTGAATGTCCAGGTCTGAGTGATTTCAGGATTCAGCAATCAGGGATGGGTACATTATATGATCCACGAATCAGAGCTTCATATTTTGCTATTCTAGCAGCTACTGACTGAGAAGCCTAAGAAATGATTTAGTATGAGACTTATCCTTCAAGCTGTGTATACTTGTTCTTAATTTATAGCAAATTAATGTTGTGTTACTTTGAGTACTTAAAAGATATTCAAAAGAGTATTAGAAAGTATTATTGATACTCTTTGATCCAGTCATGCTACTACTTACTTGATCTCTATCCCAAAGAAATCATAAAAGAGGGAAAAGGACATATGTGCAAAATGTTTGTGGTAGTCTTTTTGTGGTGACAAAGAATTGGAAAGTGAGTTGATTCCCATAATTGGGGAATGATTATATAAAAATAATGCAATATTATTGTCCTATAAGAAATTATGAAAGGGCTGATTTTAGAAAAGCCTGGAAAGATTTGCATGAACTGATGCTGAGTGAAAGAAGCAGACCAAGAAAACATTGTATACAGCAACAATGATGATCAACTATGATAGACTTGGTTCTTCTCAGCATCTCAGTGACCCAAGGCAATCCCAATAAACTTTGGATGGAAAATACCTATCATCCAAAAAAAGAACTATGGAGAATGAATATGGATCAGCATATACCATTTTCACCTTTTTTTCTTTCTTCTGTTTTTTTTTTTCTTGTAGTTTTTCCCTTTTGTTCTGATTTTTCTCTCTCAACATGATTCATATGAAAATATGTAAGAAAATAAATGTATACATATAACATAAAGGAAAAAAAGAAGAAAAAAGTATTGGTGATCCTCCTTTTTCTTTTCACTTTTTTTCTTTCTTTTTTTTGCCGAGGCAATTAGGGTTCAGTGACTTGCCCAGGGTCACACAGCCAGGCAGTGTTAAGTGTCTGGGGTCAAATTTGAACTCAGGTCCTCTTGAATACTCCTATTTCTTATACAAAACTGATACTTTTACCTCTACCTTATAGATGCCCCTAATCAAGTATTTCCAAATAGATCATTTCAGTTGAGCTTTGTCCTCAAAAACTTGACAAGCTTTATCAAAATGAACACATATAGTAACAGGAAGAAGTACCAAGAATGACTCATCATGATTTAGTGGTGGAACTTGCATAATTTTCTCCATTTGGTTATTTTTTTTTTCCTGCCAGGTCTTATGTGTTGAGGTGATTTGTGGGTTTATGTTTTTATTTGTTGAAAATTTTCCTTTTTTATTTTCAAGAAATGGCCTGTTCTATTTAAATTTATTGAATAAAGAAAAAGATTGTGTAATTTTTTTAAAACAAAAGGATGACCATAGCCCCAAAATGCATTTCCCTACAACTAATCTGGTAATAGACTCTCTGAATTTATTTAAGCAAATACCATTGAATATGAACTCAAAGCCATTTCAGTTTTGGGGATATGTGAGAATTTTCATTGCTGACTTAGTTTTCAAGAACCCACACCACACTGAAGTAATTGGTGGAAGACTTTAGGTGGAGGATTTGAATGTTTTCAACAATAAAAACCTTCAAGTACCACTCAGCCATAATGAAGTTTGAAAAAATTTCCAAGAGTTGAGAGGGCTGACAGTTTCCTACCATTTTCCACTTCTTCATTTTCTCAAATGGATCTTTTCTCCCCTCAAGATTTCTGCTACTCTTACGTCATAATAGATTTTTCTTCTGGATCCAGTGCATTCATTCAAGAATTTCTATTAAAAATAAACTTCTCTTTCAAGACAGAGACAAGTCACAGTTTGTATTCCAGTGTTTGGAGGACTCACATTAAATCTATTACATAAAAAGCTACACACATATTCTTCAACAACCTTCATATTAGTTTATACTGAATGAGAAAACACTTAGGAAATGTAAATAAACTTTCCACTGATACATCTTCTTATGCATATTTAATGTTGTGATCAGAATATCAAAATAGAAATGTAACAATATTTTGATTATCTCCAAATGCACAAATTAGATTTCTCTAGGTAAACTCTGATTTAATCCTTTATTTATCATATTATAATGGATGGGATAGGAAATTACACAGTGCTGAACTGATCCTTGTGTGGAAATAACAAAACTCTCTGTAGGCGTAAGAAGAGGACTAGAATTCTGATTTTCACTACTGACTCAACCACAATATAACTGTGGGCTTTTGGACAAATTGCCAAAGTTTTCTTTGCCTTAGTAGTCAAGTTAGTTAAAAAATAATAATAAATGAAACTGACCTCAAAATCCTTTAGTAAAGAATTATTATATATTTTGTTTTTATGCTGCATGAATTTACATAATAACCTTACTCTATGAGAAATATCATATAACAAAAGTAAAACAATTTTAAAAATTAACAATACAGTAATATCATCTGAAAAATTACATTAAAATTCACAAGAATAGTCTACTTCTCCCTCCAACATTTCTATTAAAAAAAATTGATGGAGAAAAATTTATTTTATCTCTCTTCAATTAACCCTACTCTTTGGGAAAAGAGAAAAACAATTTTTGGTAACAATTATAGACTTACAATATCAGTAAATCCCCTTGTCTATATATAAAAATATCTATATTACATCCAAATCTATCATTTCCTCTTCCAGGATTTGGATGATATGCTTCATCATTGATCCTTTAGAATCATGGATGGTCAAAAAGTTAGTTCTTATCCTCCCCAAAAAAGTATTTTTTAAGTCACATGTTTGGGTACTAAATATTTTTATCTGTGTGGTGTAGCTAATTTTTCCAATGATCTCTCTTTTTTAACTACTACCAAATTATTTTTGAGAATTCCTGCTTTGTAATATAGTTTGAGATCTGACACTAATAGTCTCCCTTAATTTACATATTTTTCATTATTTCTCTAGAAATTCTTAATTTTTTCAACCTGCATATAAATTCACAATTGAAGAAAAGATAAAGGATATTATTCAAAGTTCATTTTGCCCAGCTATCAGCCAATAAAACCAACAATTTAAATGAAATATATACTATACCATTCTTCTGGAATATAAAATACTCAGATTAACAGAATAAGATATTGAGAATTTAAACAACCCAATTTCAAAGGAAGAAAGTGAACAATTCATAAATAAATTTCCAAAGAAAAAGAACTCCAGGACAAGATGTCTGTAGAGTTGTGATAACATTAGATGCACAGGGGTCATGTATCGAACTATGACTCATTCTCTGCAATGCAATTTTACCCGAATTCTCAGAATCTATTGGGACTTTCAGTAATATCATGTCTTTGCATGCATTGCTTCATCCTGATTTGGAACTCAATGAGCTTTTCTCCTGTGTGCCACACAGTATTAGAAACCTAGTATAGGGTCTTTTAAGCCCCTTCCCTCATACATCTCAACTCAAGTTTGTATACATTCCTTTCATGCTAGCTAATATCTGGTTATAGTTCAATGAATTTATTCACTGCTGAGCTGTAACCTTTAAGTTCTATGCTGGTTTCATCACTTTGGTTCAAGGGCTTTCCATGTCCCAGCCACACCCTGTCCCATTCCTATACTTTTCTCCTGGAGTGGTGCCCGAATGTGGGACATAAGAAACACAAGAAAAAAAGAAACAGCAGCGCCTAAGAGCTGTTCATGAGTAGGATCCTCTCAGGAGAGTTCCTTCGGTAACCGTGGGGAAGGAAAGGGAGAAGAGACCCAGTAAGACTTTTTTAGTCTGATAAATGGGCCAACACATCAAAGGGTTGAGTCAGGAGACTGCTGAGAGACATATGAAAAATGCCTGTTCTGACTACAATCCTCTTCTCTGTTTGATTTCCCTCCATGACATCTCACAAGATTTAATACCTGCTGTAGTATCTCATCCTACAACCATCCAGAGGTGATAATGCTGTTTGCACTCCTTAGCATGTGGATTCAGATAACAGCTAACACATAAACTTACTGAGCATGCTGTGAGGGAAAATAATCCTGTTTCCATAAAATAAAAAACGGGGAATTGTTAAGGACCATGCCTAGGTGAAGGGGCAGGTCAATTCTCTGAGAGCCTCCACAGCTGTGAATCATAACACTTGAAGGAATGGCAAAGCAGCCTTTGCAGATGTTCCTTGTGGATTGAGAATGAAATAAATTGGAGGCAAGAAGGAAGAGGAGAGAGGTCAGACAATGCAACTGCCTCTCAGTCTCCCTGTATCATCATCATCTGCTTACATGAAGAGATCCATTTTACAGGTCTGAGTTAGACCTCCAGCAGCCACTGGCAGGAGGCTCCTGTATTGCAACATTGGGGGAGATATAATTTATGTCCAGAGAAAATGCCAGTTTGAGATCTATGGTATCTGTCTGCAACAGAGAGCATGGACTCAGCTTTCCTCATAAAGTAGAATTCTTGTGTTCACTTGGGACATTTAGTTTCTCTGTATGAATGTCTGCTTTGATTAGAAGAGCTCCTTTCTCTTTAAGCAATTCATTAAAATCAAAAAGTGGACTAGCATGAAATTCCCAGAAATAACTTCTTACTGTTAATTTATCCTGTATATTTCCATTGTCATAATTCTCAGACAGGACTAGAAAAACTTCTTGAGTTATCTCATCTGCCCTAATATTAGTGATTTTCTAAGTCTTTTAATTTTTGCCCAACAGCTATAAGATGTCCTCATTTCTTGAGGTTTGGTCTATTTTTTAATTTTAGGAGACCTCTATGATTTTTAATTGCAAAAACAAGATAGTATTACTCAACTACTGCAGTGCCTGTCTTTTCTAGAGATTAATACATAAATATTAATGCAAGCAAAAATGCATACTAATTGTATTACAGCAAACACTGACTATTGGATTAATCTGTTGTATTTAAGCAATACAAGAGCACAGCAAAAGATATGAATTTAAAGGATGGAAATAGCATCAGTGATTTTTCACATATCAACATATTGCAGTTAATTATGCATTGGTAGTGATGAGGTTCTCAGTAATTGGATTGGTTGGTAGAGAGGAACTGGAATTGTTCCTTGCATAGGCAGGGAAAGGCTTTGATAGAGATCAGTTTAGCCTATTCTTTGTAGAGGTCATCCAGTCAGAATTCCAAGTTATGTCAAATCCCTGAGACCCATCCTCTGTGGAGCCATAGATAGCCTCACCTTGCCATGTCTTGTTCCAAATCCCACTCATGTCCTTCAGTTAAATTTCCCCTGTAAATCAGTCTATGGCTTATGCCATCTTTGCTCAAACCCTCTTGGGGTATAGCCCACCATAGCACTCTGCCTGTGGTGTATTTCCCTCCCCCATGCCATATGGTACCTCTCTTCTCAACCCCCACAATACCTTATGGTGACTTTCTCCTTCTTATAGCTAAGTAACTATATGTTCTCCCAACGCTATTTCATATTTACTTTTCCTGGTATATTGTATCTCTTCATTTTGTCTGTAACCTTTTCACTTAACCAAACCTACTATTTGCCAAAGAAAATATGAATTCTTCACATGACCGAATCCCTGTATTTGGTACCTATATCAATCTCAACATCTGGTGCTCTCCTGTCACATCATTTGGTGCCTGTGTTTATAACCACATCAAGTAGCATTCAGACTTTTCAGAAGTACCACATATCAATATATTAAGCAATCACATAATAATATTTTCATATCAATATCAGCTTGTGATGACGCTAAGCCACTATGGGTAAGGTTGTTACACCTACAAAACAAAATTAAAAATTAAAAATTCCAAAATATAAGGAGGAAAAAAAATTATCTGAGTCTCTATGGAAAATCTGTTTCTAATGAAGAGAAAAGAAAAAAAAAGAATACAATATATGTTTTCCAGAATGGTAACCCAAAGTCCTCTTCTGAGCAAAATTGCTCACAGCAAAAATTTCTTTCTAAGCCAAAGAAGTGTCCATTAAGATTCACCATTAAAAAAAAAAATCCTAAAAATAAAAAAAGCTTTCAAAATTGCTCTCCAAAAACTGCTAGCAAACAAATTTAAACTATAAAACTGGCTACTGCAGAGAAAATAATTCCTGTTTAAATGTATTCCCAACCTAAAATAATCAGCCTCCTGGAAGTGAAGGCTAGAAGTGTTTTGAGTGGTCACTCAAAACAATAGCTTGCCTACCCTGGGGTTATTAACAGTTCTACTTAAGTATAATCATTCAGAAGAGAAAAAAAATAGACTGCTTGTCTATTTTTACAGAACTTCAAGATAGCATTAAAAAAATAAAAGGCTTTTAGGAAAAAAAAAACCGATAAAATAGTAGAACAATTTCTTACAAAAATAAATCACAAGAAGTTAAATCTATTTTGCGGGGACAGAATCTAAGTTTATGTGTGTCCAAATGGATCTGTTTAGAGGAGAGTAATAGGGAATTATGAATACCTATCAGTAGAGTCTCCTGGACTCACCCCTCTTCAAGGGAGAATTTGATTCTTCCCAGAAAGGTATGAGGAGGTTGGGGCCAAAGACTGGCCAGTCTGCCTTCCTTTGAAAGAGGAAATATAAAACTGGAATTATATTTGCTCCAACTGTCACCCTCCACCTCCAGATATTGTTAGTTTAGGGGATTCCTGGCATTATCTTAAAATGAGGAAGTTATGCTCTAAGACTTGACTTCCTTGCCATCAATGTCAGTTCCACAATGAGCACCCATTAAGAAATAGCAAACAAATCCATTTAATCAAGGTGATAGCAAGCAGAAATCAAAGAATTTATGTAGATGAGATTATATACCAAATAGTAATACACAGTATTCTCCCATTGGGAGCAAGATCTTAGCTCAATCAGCAGAAAAAGCTCCATATATCAAGAGGTAAATTTCCCAAAGTCTCGAGCATAGGAAACTGGGATAGGGATTCGGGTGGGGACTCTTCTATAGAGCAGCATCTTTTCAGGGTCTTTCTCTGCCTTTGGGGACCTGAAAAGAGTTTGGAGTCTTATGTCTTCTTTCTGGAAGCTGGAAGCCAGAAGATTTGGATCTCTCTTCTCCTAAACTCTCACTAATCCCAGTCTCTCATGCAATTATGGAGAACTGAATAAATTAATCTCCACCAATAAGGAGAATCCCCTGCAAATGGAATTTGAGCCTGTGAGAATTAGATGAGTTTCCACAGAGTTATGAAAACTTAAATTAGAGAAATGAAACTCAAATCAGAGAAATGAAACTGAAGCCTAAAAAATGAAACCTACCAGTTAGGCTGACATGGAACAAAGGAAACAACTTAGAAAGGAAAACTATAAATTAGCACATAAAACATGCTCTGAAATGTAATCAGGAGTGGGAACTCAGACTCACATGGGAGAATTAGGTTGTAGATAGACTGTAAGCTCTCTAGTACCCAGCCAATGGGGAATCAGGGGAGGAACTTGTGTTTTGGGGACAGGTATAAAAAGGCAAGTTCAGCTGATTTTTAGGTGTGCCAGTTTCGGGAATTTGGGTCTTGCAAAATCATGAATAAAAATCCTTTCCTGGAATAGGGTTTGTAGAGTTCTTCATAAGAGGTTTTTCTCTTATAAGCCTAATATTCTATATTTATTATGTACAAGAACAAAAGCCAAAATTTATACAAAAATTTATACAAATTTTATCAGCAATGAATGGGACAGCAATGGATGCCCATTTGAGCATGGATAAAATAGGGATCTTTTAAAAATGATAGTTCCAATTTTTAGAAAGAGTCTTATTTGCCTTTTTGAAACTTTCATTCATTATTCCTAGTTCTCTGAGGCCAAGAAAACCAGATTTAATCCTCCTTCCACATGACAGACTTTCAAATACTTGAAGAAAGTATCATGTTCCCTGCTAAATCTCCTCCAAGCTAAATATAACCAGATCCTTCTATTGATGTTATATAGTATATACTGGAAGGCATTCACAATTCTGATTGCCCTTCACTGTGCATTGTCTACCTCATTAATATCCTTCATAAATGTGGTACCCCAAAATAAACATAATACTCTAGTTGTAGTCTGGACCCAGTTCATAAATGGTGGTCAACAAATGTTGAATATTTGAATAAATAGAGAAGTATTTGTATAATTTTAGAAGGAAAATTTTGAATTGGAAGAGAAGTCTAGGGTTAGTCAATGACATTGAATAGCTAAAGAAAACCATGGAAGTCCAGAATATTTAAAGAGTCAACAAGTATAGTCTGAAAAAGGATCAGAAAAGAGATTGGGAGGAAACAGAAAAATTCTTCCTACTTTGCAGCTTTGTCTATGCAGCAGTTGTAAATTTGGTCAACTATCGAAGTAAGTTGTTCTCCTGGAAAGAATGGTAGATGCCAGTGTGGTTTATTGGTTAGTCAGCTTTGGAAGCAGGAGGAATTGTGTTTTAAGTCTTTCCTCTATCACTTCCTGACCCTAGACAAATCACTTAATGTCTTAATGTTCAATCAAGATAATCTTGTAAAATTATACAGAAAAGCTACAAACCTATGTTGGGAGAGGGAGTTCTCCAAGTCAATGAAATAAAAAAAAAATCTAATTCCTTTCTGTCATTACTTTATTGTTAGACCTGTACTTGGACTTTCTTTCTTTAAAGAGGTCACATATAGAAGAGGGATTAGGTTTATTCTGCTTGGCATCAAAAAGGCAAAACTAGAAGCAATCAACAAAAATTTAAAAGAAATCCATTTTAGTCTGGATGTAATGGGAAAATCTAATAACTAGAAATATCCAAAAATAAAATCAGCTTCCTTAAGAAGTCCAGTGCTTCTCTCATTATTGGTGATCTTCAAGCAAAGGTCCCAATATCATTTGTTCAGGTGTCATTATCAAAGGGATTTATTTGGGATTGTGATTTGGAATAGATGTTACGTTCCAACTCAAAAAATCTGGGACTTTGGAGAGTTTAGAAGGTATACATTTAAATTTTTCTAATTCAGCCTTTCCCCAGACCACCTTAGGTCCTGTTCCTACCTCCTCCAACTTTGTCAAAAACTCTCTCTCCATTAAATCATGACTTTTTTATGTGGGGTAAAATAAGGAGAAAGAAGAGAAAAAGCAAATGGTGTTCTTCCTCTAGCCTTTTTATTGTTATTGTATGGTACAGAGAGGAAACCATGACATGGTGAATAGAGAAGTATTTAAAGAATGAGAAGATATGGGTTCAAATTCCACCCTTATTACCAATTGATTATGTGGCAATTGATTATGTGGTAAGTTGTCTTTGAATGTCCCAGGCAATTCTTTAAGGCTATAAATTGAAGAGCAAATGTCTATTTTCATTAGGAGAGGGGTTTCTTCATTTGAAGTTCCCTATTCTAAGTTATGGTATATTTATGTTATAGTATATTATTGTTCTATAAGAAACCATCGGAAGAATGGTTTCAGAAAGGTCTGGTACTGATGCTAAGCAAAGCAGAACCAAGAGAACACTGTACACAGCAACAACAAGATTATGTGATAATCAACTCTGATGGATTTGACTCTTTCAACAAGATGATTCAGGCCAATTCCAATGGATTTGTAATGGAAAGAGCCATCTGCATCCAGAGAGAGGAGTTTGGGTACTCAATGTGGATCACAACTCCTTTTTTGTTTTTTGCTTCCTTTTTTGTTTTCTTTCTCATTTTTTCATTTTTGATCTGATTTTTCTTGTGCAGCATGATATATGTGGAAATATGTATAGAAGAAATGTACATGTTTAATGTATTGGATAGCTTAATTTCTAGGGGAGACAGTGGGGAGAAGGAGGGAGAAAAACTTGGAACATGGAGTTTGGTAAGGGTGAATGTTGAAAACTATCTTTGCATGTATTTTGAAAATTAAAAACTATTCTTAAAAATAAATAAAAATTTTAAAAGTGTATGTTGAAAACTATTTTTATAAGTGGTAAATAAAAAATAGTAGTATAGTAAATAGCAAATAAAAAACAAAAAATAACAAACACTACTAAAACTTTAAAAAACTATTAAATTA
Source organism: Sarcophilus harrisii (assembly GCF_902635505.1). Lineage (NCBI taxonomy): Eukaryota > Metazoa > Chordata > Mammalia > Dasyuromorphia > Dasyuridae > Sarcophilus > Sarcophilus harrisii. Next base: position 478,764,304 of record NC_045426.1, read on the forward strand.
TTAACTATTAAAATTATTTTTAAAACTATTTTAAAGTTCCCCAATTCTGATGAAGATGCAGGAATTTTTTTTTAAGTACAACATTTAAAGGATTTTATTTTTCCATTCATCACATGGATATAATATATCCCTCAAAAAAAGAGGGAGCCTTAGATACTAACCTCAGAAAGCTTCTTGTTTCATTTTAAGTTGCAAAACAGTGTTTTGTTGTTCAGTTATATCCTACTTTTTACTACCCCATTTGAGGTTTTCTTGGCAAAGATACTGGAGTGGTTTGTCATTTCCTTCTCCAACTCATTTTATAGATAAGGAAACTGAGGCAAATGGATTAAGTGACTTGCTTAGTTAGTAAGTGTGAGGCCACATTTGAACTCAGGAAGAAAAGTCTTCCTGGTACCAGCTGTGGAATTCTATTCTGCCACCTAAGCTGCCTGCATTACAAAACACTTTAACATTTGTGTATTTTCTAGATAATATGAGTATATAGGCTGATTCCTCCCAGGATTGTAGTAAAGTAACAGAGTGTGCATTCTCTGCAGACTGGCAAAGCTTTGCTATTTGTTTCTTTTTAAAGGCAAAATTGAGGATATATATTTTCCCTAAATGCAACTCCTCAGTTAAAATATATGTGTTTCAACTGAAAACATATCCTGTCAGCTAAAATATTAACTCACAGCTCTTCTACATTCATAAAGGGAGCATGTGCTTGCTCGATTTCTGTGTAGTTATGTATAAATGCATATACTTATTTAGAAAAAAACATCCACACAGATTTAACTTCTTTGGAAACTCTCGGATACTTAATACATGTATATGACTAGCTCAGCTTATTGGAAGAGAGACAGGGAACTATAGGTAATAATAGCATTAATTTGGGACTAGGAGAACTGAGTTCAACCAGTGGTGACTAGGATGGTTCACATTTCTTTAGTGCTTTAAGAGATAAAAACACTTCCTCTTAATAGTTTTACAGATTTTATAGGCAGCTAGATAGCTTAGCTGAGAGGATGCTGAACTAGAGTCCAGAAGACCCAAGTTCTATTTCTGTCCCCAGACACTTACTAGCAATGAGATTGTGGCTAACTCACTTAACCTATTATCTGCCTCAGCTTCTTCATCTATACAATGGTGAACATAATAGTATCTACTTCACTGGGTTGCTGGGAAGATCAAATGAGGTAATGTATAAAGTGCTTTGCAAGGTTTGAAATGATATATAAATAGTAGCTATTATTATTATTAGCTAAGAAAACCAATTTTCAAAAGAAGAGAGTCTCTTGCCCAAAGTTACATAGTGATTGTTTGAACTGGATCTCAGGCTTAGGTTTCTTAACAGTTTTATTCTCTACAATACTACTCTCAGCTCTTTATTCTGGAGCCTCATTCCTTGGAATTCACACATTAGAAATAATTGGAAATAATCCCATCCACTCAACCACACCCATGTAACTCCATTTAAGGAGAATGCTAAGGCGGGCCAACTCTTATTCCTTTCTAGGCTGCCCTGGGGACTTTTTTCACCATGGTCCAGCTCTTCATCTTGGAGCTTCACTCCAACCCTGTAGTTCACACATTTTAAATAACACCTCCCTCTTCTGCCATTGAATGGATTTTCCCAGAATCTCAATTTAAAGATTTTACACAGGCTAAACACCTTTCATTTTTTCTCTCCAGGTTGCACTCAGACTTCTTTTACTATGAACTCCCACATACCTTTTTCAGCTTCCTTTATGTATTCTCTTCTCTCTTTAGAATGTGAACTTCTCAAAGGAAAGAACAATTTTTCTTGCAACTTTTTTTTTTTAATACCCCCAGCATATATATGTAGCACCCTGGTTGGCAGATAGTAAGTGCTTAATAAATGTTGGTTGTTTGACTGACTGACTGTTACTTGTTCTTCCACTAACTTGTTATGCAACAAGGACTTAACTCTTTTTGGCACTGGTTTTTTTCAACTGTATAATAATGGAATTGGATTAAATAACCCACAGCTTTCCCTTCCAACTCTAATAGTCTCAAAAGTACAAAATGGCGGCAGTAGAGAATCAATATTAAAGTTTCAGCATACATAAATAAACTTCACTCATAAGAAAAATATTTGGTCTTTGTATGGGGTTGGAAGTAAGTATAGGCTGCAACCTTCCATCCTGCCAGATGACTCACAAATGTGTATCCACAGTTACAAGAAAAGAAAATACATCTCAATTAGGTTCCAAATCTAATACCATAAAGTATATGCCTTAAAGATGAAGGATTATTGACCTAAACTCTGTATGAAAAGGAAAATTTTGTGTACATAAATGCCACAGTAGTAGTTAAATAAATATTCATCATCAGAATTCTAAGTTAATTATCCTGGAACTAGATAGAGGCTCTCAAACTACTTCTAAACTCTGGTCCTCTGGCCTTGCCCTTAGAGTGGAATTAAGCAAAAGCTTTCCTAACTTTCTTTTCATATTGATAAAAAAAAAAAAAAAGGTCATTCTTACCTAAAGGACTATTTTATAGAGAATTCGTACTCACATGGTAGTCAGAAGGGATATAATGATTCTCTCACGGTATCTCTGAAGAACTTTAATATTGACTGAGAGATAAGGGATCTGCACAAGATCTGTATAATGTGCCCTCATCAAAGAAGGCACTGTATGTGCTCCATGAGCAAAGCAGAATTCTGTAAGCACAAAGCAAACATGAGCTATGCAAATCCAGAAGCACTTCCCCTCCAAATGTCCTAATGGATCATTTGTGCTCCATCTGTGGTGGTACCTTCCATACTGGGATTGGACTCATTGGCCACAGCTGAACACACTGTGCCCTGACCCCAATATTGTGATGACATTGGTCTTCCTTGAAATTTAAGGACAAATAATAAACAACAACCTAGAGTTATAACAATAAATTATTTAATTTGCATCAAAAATAGCTTAGAGTGGAAAATGGCATTGGAGATAATAGATTTTATTATGGTTTTAACCATTCCTGTAGAGGAAGTCATCTGGTCGATGTATCCATGAGTGTTGGGGTTGAGGGAAGGTATGACTAGAAAAAAAGATGTCAAGGTAATGGGACCATGGGGTAGATGGTGGAATAGTGTCAGTAAACAGAGCATGATGAGGTAAGATATGGGACAGTATATGGGGAAGAAGTCACACACCTCACCCCTTCCTCACAGGAAAGATTTCCCCTCACATAGATGCTGGTACCTTTTGGCAAAACACCCCTCTCCCCATTTTAGTTAGGCTTTCAGTTGCTAAATGTGTCCCAAAGTTTCCTTTGCCTCGACACTAAAGCAACAAGGTTTCAGATGCACAGCAATAAATCCTCTTCCAATAAAAATCATGTAATAGTAATGTTGAAAGAATAATAACAGAACTAAAGATTACAAATTTTTCATCAAATATCCATCAACATGTTAGAATTTTTAAAAAATAATTAACTTATGTAAGGGCAAATGTATACAAAATGTGCCAATAAAACACTCTACAACTTCTTTTATACCTTTGTTTTTGAGAAAACATTTAGTGAAGAGGTTATAATAGTGTTTCTCTTAATACTGAAATCCTTAAACTATCTCCCCATGGGATTTTCCTTTCATTTAACACAACAAAACTAGATACATTCTACAACTTTGGCATTCAAAATCCGGTCTTGTTGAAATCAGTATTACTGAGCTTCTTCTTTCCATTGGGGTAGGGAGTTTTATAAGCTTATTCACTTGTCAGCTGTTTCATTAACATTTTAAAACAGAATCCAAATGCCTGGAGATTCCAAAACCATCACAAACTACCCCAGCTTTATGTCTGTGGCTTCTGACCTGTCATCAGAACTCTTTGATGTATATGCACAATCCATGTTTATGGGAATAGTCTCCTGCCCTCTATTTATACATAGTAAAAAAAAAAAAAAAAAGGTGTATGGGGGGGGAACTTAGATGAATGTAACTTTAATATCACTGGAAACTTGGGAGGCTGAATATATTTATTTTCTAGATTGTTCCCATGATGAACAGTGTTCAGCACCTTTTGTCAGATACCATCTACCCTCTTGAGCTGTTCTTCTTGTTATCTGGCCTCCTGTTTACAAATCGATGAAGGGAGTATTAAAATGAAATAAATAAAAATAGCAGATGTGAATGTGCATCCTGTATAAAATAAATCTTGACTTAGAAGTCCTCGTATATTAGAATTTAGATTTTTGAGAAGGGAAAATTGTTTTGATTTTTTTTTGTTTTGATACATCTTTCTCAGCAAGGATTCTATATCAAAGGCAATTTAAAGCAAAAAAGTTTTAGGCTATTCATATATAATGTTAGAACAGAATGGACAATTGAGTTGTAATTATAAGGATAAGAGGGGAAACAAAAATAATGTTAAATGCTTTGTCACTATAAATAGTATTAGGCACAGTAATATCTATCTGCATAGATCGTTTTTTTGTTTTTTTTTTAACTATCACACTCCCTAATATTTATGTGACAGACAACAACCCTACTTCTCATCTAATCATAGGATTTGGAGCTAGGAGGAACCCTAGAAGTAATCTAATCCACACTTTCACTTTTTCTCTTCTCATCTCCCATCACTTCAATACAGTCTTGCACTATCCCTTTGATATAATGACACTGGCCTTCTTGTTCCTCAAATAAGACATTCCATCTCCCAATGCTGGGCATTTTCACTGGCTGTCCCCCATGTGTGGAATACTATCCTTCCTCCTCTCTGTCTCCTGGCTTCCCTGGCTTCAAGTCCCAGCTAAAATTCTACCTTCTGTAGGAAATCTTACTCAATCCCCCCTTTTTTTTCTTTTTACATAGAAAACCAATGGATTTCTTTTTTTTTTTTTTTTTTAAGTTTATGGAATAAAACGAGCATTTCCATAGCATAGTATAATAAAAGGATGATTGCCTATAAAAATGAAAACAAATGTACTATATATAATAAAGTTATCATGTACATTTCTTTTTCTCCCTATCCTTCCCCTCTCCCTATGATAATGATAATGTTATCATTAGATACTTTTAATTCTTATGTCTTTCCTCTGTTGATTATTTCCAGTTTATCTTATGTAAGACTTGTTGGTAAATTATTTGTATCTTGTCTCCTCCAATAGAATGTGAGTTCCTCAAGAGGAATGATGGCCTTTTACCTTTCTTTGCATTCTCAGCACTTAACACAGTGCCTGGCATAGCAGGAACTTAATAAATGTTAATTGGCTCACTGATAATTGATATAACTAAGATCTGGAGAGGTGACTTGTCCGAAGTAACACAGACAAATTCCAGATCTAGGATTCAAAAAGAGGTTTTTTTTGTTTATTTGTTTGCTTTTGAGAAAAAGCATGACATGGTGGCAATAGCAATGCATTGGGAGTTAGAAGACCTTGCTTCAAACCTCTGTTAATAACTAACTCTATAACCTTAGCCAAGTCACTTAACCTTTTAGGCCCCATTTCATGCATCTATTAAATTAGAGGGTTAATGCTTTTAAGATTCCTTTCAGCTATGAATTAGCCATTTATGATTTCAAACCCAGGGTTTATTTGTTTTTCTGCCACTGTGCTGTTTATTTTATAGAACTGGTATTGATGCTCACTATTTATAAATACATTTGTAGGTCAGCAGTCCATGAGGGTGGAGCTGTCTGTGAAATGTAAGGAAAAATGTTGCGTCTGAAAGGATCTTTGTAGTAAGTCCCTCTTTAAATCAAATTATATTGGAGTCTCTGGTTTAAATAATATATGATGAAGAATTCTTCTACAACTCCCAAAATAGTCATGCAAACTTTGAAGATCTCTAATGAAGACTAACCACTATGTCCCATCCCATCTCAGATAATTCTAATTGGTAAATTGTTTCTTATATAAAGTTTGAATCTACCTTTCTGCATTTTCTATTCACTATTCTTGGTTCTGAGTCTGAGTAGAACAAATGTGCAGTTATTCCTTCCACATGCTGACTTTCCCCATCATCATTTCAATATATTACAGGTTGACATAAGAAATTAAATAGGAATTTGGGGGGAGTTTTGTAGAAGTGGCAGATGAAAAGGTCAACAGATGACACAGAAAAAGTTTAGAAACTCAGAAATAAAATATACATGTAGTATTATATATTATTATATAATTATATAAATAATATATTATAATAATAATATAATAAGATAAAATTTTACAAGGTATTGTAAACATCCCCTAAAAAAAAAGAAAAAAATTCAGATTTCTTTTCTGGTATGGAGGGAGGGCCAAAAATTTTATGCAGATTTTCCAAATTGTGTGGAAGGGATAATTGTAGTTTCTCTTTCACTTGACACTCTTTCAGATACTTGAAGATTGATCTCATATCACTGTGAAGTCTTATCTTCTATAGGTTAAATAAGTCCATTCCTTATAAGTTATATTTGTCATGCTTTTCATTAAGGGTTTTCTGAAAAAGGTTTCTGAATCAGTTCTATGAAAAAAAGTGGTATAGGATACATTTTAAAGTTTAACTTGCATTATTAACATTTTTTCATCACTTATTTTAGTCTAGGCAATCAGCAACAAAATGAATAATGACCCCCCCAAAAAAAAATCCAAGAAATTAAAGTAGATGACTTCTACCCTAGAATTGCACAGAAAGTCAATGAGAACCCTCCACATAATAAGGGGGAGCATCACAAAGCCATCTTTAGTACAAACCCAGACTTCCAGACTAATAATGGACCAGGGCTTCAAGTAGCTTGAAAGGCTGTGACTGTAGGAGTAGCAACTTTGAAGTCTCTAGGAGTGACAACAACCAAAATGGTCTGGCGATGGCTCAGACCAGTTTAGTTCAATTGCCTGGACATTCCAATGTTCTAAAGGCTTTCTCTTTAGAAGCCATAGAATGCCCTTAACATCCAGTATTCTGTACCTCAGAGATATAAGGGGTCTTAAGAGCAATAGGAGAGGTTAGTGTTGGAGTTTAGGGTACTTAGGGTCAGACTAAGCTGGGTTAGCCATCATTGTCTCAAAATATAATGTCCTAGAAGGTAAAAGATCTAGCTTTACATTCAAAAATAACATTCCTTGTAAACTGAACATACTCCTAAGAGGGGAGGAAATGGATCTCTAATAGAAAATAACACTTTCAAATATTTCTACTGAAAAGAATAGAACTGAATAGGAAGTTTGAAATATAAACACAAGAGACAGAATACTACAAAGATAAATTTATTTAAGCTATTGGAAGCATTCTAATGGGGAAAAGAAACAAATATTACTTCAGAACCTTAATTTTTTTCAAAGGTTTTGGAGAAATCAATAGAAAAAAAAAACTAGGTTGGTTTGGTTCTATTATAATTGGTTATATTCTGGGGGTTTAAGAGAAGAAAGAAATGAGAAAGATAAAGAAGGGAAAGAAAATGAGAAGCTAAAAGGAAATTGTATAGAAAGGAGGAAGAAGGAGATAGAATTTGCTATTTTTCAATATTAGGGTATATGAGAAGAGCATACAAACATGGAGGAAGAAATGGAGGATCAGATGTAATATATTCTTATTTGAAAGGATATTAGAATGTTCAACACAAAAATCTTTGGTGTAGAAATACATCAAAAGGAACAAAAAGGATAATACCAAATAGGAAATAAATATAGGCAAAACAAATCTTATGACCTTGAAAACAAGATTAAAAGGGGAAAGGAAGGAAAGAAAAACAAAAAAAACCTCTAGAATTTAAGGCAGTGTAGCTACGAACTAGGAAATCATTGAACAAAATGAGATATATAAAAGTCATGGAGAATTTTTGTGCCTAAGAAATGATAAAGAGATGATTTTAAAGAGTCCTGGGTAGCAGGAAGAGATACATATCAAAGTAAGTAAAACCAGAAAAACACTCTGTGTAAACACAAAAATATTGTAAGAAAAATATCTTTGAAAGACCTACAATGATTTCTCTAAGAAATAAAAGAGTTTCCCATCTCTTGTCAGAGGAGTGATGAACGCGAGGTGCAAAAAAAGTCATACATTTCTGGATATGGCCACTGTGTAGATTCATTTTGTTGACTATGCTTCTTTGTTATAAGAGATTTTTTTTTCTCTTTATCTTGGCTTTTCATTGGGAAAAGGTTAGGGGAGGAGATAATAGCAATAATCTAATTGCAAAACCAAAAAGAGCCATTGAAAATAATTTTTAAACAACCACATATAGGGAACAGAAGAAAGTTTAGAAGATGTCCCAAACAAGTAGAATACTTTTAAAATTAACATATGCAATTTATTATATACTTTTCAAAAAAGCAAGCAGTATAAAATGAAGAGTCACTATTTCATATAAAATTCTTTTTCTTCTTCTTCTTCTTCTTCTTTTTCTTCTTCTTCTTTTTTCTTTTTTTTGATTTAATAGCCTTTTATTTACAGGTTATATGTATGGGTAACTTTATAGCATTGACAATTGCCAAACCCCTTGTTCCAATTTTTCCCCTCCTTCCTCCCATCTCCTCCCCCAGATGGCAGGATGATCAGTAGATGTTAAATATATTAAAATATAAATTAGATACTCAATAAATATACATGACCAAATCATTATAAAATTCTTCTTTTACATATTTCTGGAAGGGCAGGTAATTGTGGACCCACAGCAAATCACTTAATCTTGTTTGCTTCATTTTCCTCATCTATAAATTGAGCTGGAGAAGGAAATGGCAATCCATTGCAGTATCTTTTCCAAGAAAACTCTAAATGGGATCACAAAGAATCTGAAAAGATGGAACAATAAAAGGTGTATTTTGAAATATTTTTTCTTTTCTTTTAAAAAATATTTGAGTTAGGAATAAAAAATAAAATAAAATGAATGAAGCTTTGGTGGGAGCAAAAATATTGGGATGGGAAGGGGAGAAGGAAAAGAAGAATAGGTATGTAGTAGATGGTTTTAGAAAGAGCCCTTAGGGAGGGGTTCTAAAGAGGGAGGGCTGCATGAGGCAAGTGGTGCTCATAAGTCTAATACTGGGGAGAGAGTTAAGGGGGAAAGGAAAGAGAAAAGCATAATTTGGGGATAATATGATGGCAGGAAATACAGAATTAGTAGTTTTAACCATAAATGTTAAATGGGTAAACTTCCCTATAAAGTGGAGATGGATAGCAGACTGGATTAAAAGCCAGAATCCTACAATATGTTGCTTACAAGAAACACACTTGAAGCAGGGTAATACATACAGAGTAAAGGTAAAAGGCTGGAGCAGAAACTACTATGCTTCAGGTGAAGCCAAAAAAGCAGGGGTAGCCATTCTGATCTCAGATCAAACAAAAGCAAAAAATGATCTAATTAAAAGATATAAGAAAGGGCACTATATCTTGATAAAGGGTAGCACAGATAATGAAGAAATATCAATACTAAACATATATGCACCAAGTGGTATAGCATCTAAATTCCTAAAAGAGAAGTTAAGAGAGCTGCAATAAGAAATAGACAGCAAAACTATAATAGTGAGAGATCTCAACCTTGCAGTCTCAGAACTAAACAAATCAAGCCACAAAATAAATAAGAAAGAAGTTAAAGAGGTAAATAGAACACTAGAAAAGTTAGATATGGTAGATCTTTGCACAAAACTAAATGGAGACAGAAAGGAGTACACTTTCTTCTCAGCAGTTCATGGAACCAATACCAAAACTGACCATATATTAGTACATAAAGACCTCAAATTCAAATGCAGAAAGGCAGAAATAGTTAAGTGCATTTTTCTTATACCACAATGCAATAAAAATTACATTCAATAAAAAACCAGGGGAAAGTAGACCAAAAAGTAATTGGAAACTAAATAATCTCATCCTAAAAAATGATTGGGTGAAACAGCAAATCATAGACACAATGAATAATTTTACTCAAAAGAATGACAATAATGAGACATCATACCAAAATGTAGGATGCAGCCAAGGCAGTAATAAGGGGAAATTTTATATCTCTAGAGCCTTACTTGCATAAAATAGAGAAAGAGAACAATCAACACTAAACTTGAAATTCTACAAATAAAAGGAGAGATCAATAAAATTGAAAGTAAAAAAAAAAACTATTGAATTAATAAATAAAACTAAGAGTTGGTTTTATGAAAAAACCAACAAAATAGATAAACCTTGGTAAATTTGATTAGAAAAAGGAAAGAGGAAAATCAAATTGTTAGTCTTAAAAATAAAAAGGGAGAAATTTCCATTAATGAAGAGAGGGAATTAGAGAAATAATTAGGAGTTACTTTGCCCAACTTTATGCCAATAAATTTGATAACTTAAGTAAAATGGATGAAAACCTTCAAAAATATAGGTTGCCCAGATTAACAGAGGAAGAAGTAAATTGGTTTAAATAGTCCCATTTTAGAAAAAGAAATAGAACAAGCTATTAATTAGCTCCCTAAAAAAAATCCCCAGGACCAGATGGATTTACATGCAAATTCTACCAAACATTTAAAGAACAATTAACTCCAATGCTATATAAACTATTTGAAAAAAATAAGGAATGAAGGAGTTCTGCCAAATTCCTTTTATGACACAGACATGGTACTGATACCTAAACCAGATAGGCTGAAAACAGAGAAAGAAAATTATAGACCCATCTCCCTAATGAACATCAATGCAAAAATCTTAAATAAAATCTTAGCAAAAAGATTACAGAAAATCATCTCCAGAATAATATACCATGACCAAGTAGGATTTATACTAGGAATGCAGAGCTGGTTCAATATTGGGAAAACTATTAGCATAATTTATTATATCAATAATCAAATTAACAAAAATCATATGATCATCTCAATAGATACAGAAAAAGCATTTGATAAAATCCAACACCCATTCCTATTAAAAAAAATACTAGACTATAGGAAATGGACTTTTCTTTAAAATAGTAGCACCTATTTAAAACCATCAGTAAGCATCACATGTAATGGTGATAAATTAAAACCATTCCCAATAAAATCAGGAGTGAAACAAAGTTGTCCACTATCATCATTACTATTCAATATTGTATTAGAAATGCTAGCTTTGGCAATGAGATGAAAAAAAAATAAAGTAATTAGAATAAATAATGAGGAAACTAAATTATCACTCCTTGCAGATGATATGATGGTATACTTAGAAAACCCTAGATTCTACTAAAAAGCAATAATTAGAAATAATCCACAACTTTAACAAAATTGCAAGATAAAAAATAAATCCACATTAGCATGTTGATACATCACTAACAAAATCCAACAGCAAGAGATACAAAGAGAAATTCCATTTAAAATAACTGTCAATAGTATAAAATATTTGGGAATCTATCTGCCAAGGGAAAGTCAGGAACTATATGAGCAAAACTACAAACCACTTTCCACACAAATAAAGTCAGATCTAAACAATTGAAAAAATATTAAGTATTCTTGGATAGGTCGAGCAAATATAATAAAGATGACAATACTACCTAAACTAATCTATTTATTTAGTGCTATACCAATCAGACTCCCAAGAAACTATTTTACTGACCTAGAAAAAATAACAACAAAATTCTTCTGGAAGAACAAAAAGTCAAGAATTTCAAGGGAACTAATGAAAAAAAAAATCAAATGAAGGTGGCCTAGTTGTACCAGATCTAAAACTATATTATAAAGCAGTGACCATTAAATCCATTTCATACTGCCTAAGAAATAGAGTGGTATGTTAGTGGAATAGATTAGGTTCACAGAACAAAGTAGTCAATAACTATAGCAACCTAGTGTTTGACAAACCCAAAGACCCCAGCTTTTGGGATAAGAATTCACTATTTGACAAAAACTGCTGGGAAAATTGGAAACTACTATAGCAGAAACTAGGCATTGAACCACATTTGACATTGTATACCAAGATAAGATCAAAAAGGTTCCATGATCTAGGCATAAAGAATGAGATTGTAAATAAATTAGAAGAACATAAGATAGTTTATCTCTCAGACCTGTGGAGGAGGAAAGAATTTGTGACCAAAGAACTAGAGATCATTACTGATCACAAAATAGAACATTTTGATTATATTAAGTTAAGAAGCTTTTGTACAAATAAAACTAATGTGGATAGGATTAGAAGAGAAGCAATAAACTGGGACAACATTTTTTACAACTAAAGGTTCTAATAAAGGCCTCATCTTCAAAATATATAGATAATTGACTCAAATTTATAAGAAATCAAGCCATTCTCCAATTGATAAATGGTCAAAGGATATGAACAGACAATTTTTGGATGAAGAAATTGAAACTATTTTTAGTCATATGAAAAGGTGTTCCAAATCATTATTGATCAGAGAAATGCAAATTAAGACAACTCTGAGATACCACTATATACCTCTCAGATTGGCTAAGATAACAGGAAAAGATAATGATGAATGTTGGAGGGGATGTGGGAAAACTAGGACACTGATGCATGGTTGGTGGAGTTGTGAATGGATCCCATCATTCTGGAGAGCAATTTGGAATTATGCTCAAAAAGTTATCAAACTGTGCATACCCTTTGATCCAGTGTTATAGGAACACTAAGATCCTGTAGTGTTACTACAGAGCTTATATCCCAAAAAGATACTAAAGAAGGCAAAGGGACCTGTATGTGCAAAAATGTTTGTGGCAGCCCTTTTTGTAGTGGTTAGAAACTGGAAATTGAATGGATGCCCATCAATTGAAGATGGCTGAATAAACTGTGGCATATGATTGTTATGGAATATTATTGTTCTATAAGAAATGATCAGCAGGATGAATACAGAGAGGCTTCGAGAGACTTACACAAACTAATGCTAAGTAAAATGAGCAGAACCAGGAGATCATTATACACTTCAACAACAATATTATATGATGATCAATTCTGATGGAAGTGGCCCTCTTCAACAATGAGATGAACCAAATCAGTTCCAATTGATCAGTTATAAACAGAACTAGTTACACCCAAAGAAAGAACACTGGGAAATGAGTATGGATCACAACATAACATTTCCCCTCTTTCTGTTATTGTTTGCTTGCATTTTTGTTTTTTCTTCTCAGATTATTTTTGCCTTCTTTCTAAATCCAATCTTTCTTGTGCAACTAGAAAACTGTATAAATATATATACATATATTGTATTTAACATATTCTTTAACATATTTAACATGTATGGGACTACTTGCCATCTGGGGGAGGGGATGGAGAGAACGAGGGGAAAAGTTGAAACAGAAGTTTTTGCCAGGGTAAATGTTGAAAAATACCCATACATATGTTTTGTATGTATGTTTTGTATATAAATGTTATATGTATGTTTATATACAAAATATATGTTTTGTACATAAAAAGCTATACTAAAAATAAAAATAAAATGTCCTTAGCCAAAAGATTCATAGTCCACAGCCAAGCAAGTGATGGGCCTTTCTGAATTTAACTAGAGTGATCGTCAGACCTCCTAAATTTGAAAACTTAGCATTGTTGTAGAAACTGCCTGAGCTTGGATTCTGCTGGATGAACTCAAGGTCAACTGGATATCCAAGGTCTATGAATAGATAGTCTTTAGTGGAGAGTACTTCTGTTATTTCAATCAAAATGATTCATAGCTTTAGAACTGAATAAATTTCAGAAACCATTTTGTTCAATTCCTTATTAAAAATGAGAAAACAGCTTATTTCAATTTTTATTTATCCCATACAAGTTACTATAAGGATTCTTTGTAAATTAATTTCACTTTTAAAAAATTATCAATATTTTCTATTTTACATTCTTTTCATTTCAAATATATTCCTTCTCTGCCCCTGGAAGCCATCCTTTGTAATAAAGAATAAATGGCAAAGAAGAAAAATAGTTCAGCTAAATTAATCAATACAGCAACTGAGTACTGACAGTATATGCAATTTTCAATACCTATAGTCTCTGCCTTTGCAAAGAAATTGCAGCAAATTCAAGTTATAAAGGTCCTCAGTGCAGTGAGACTATCTGGGAGAATTGGGGTGCGGATTTCTTCTCCTCCAGCAGAAGATGAATTGTCACTAGTTGGAGATATTAGGATTGCAGGCACAGAGAATCATGGCTTTAGAAAAGATAGGGCCTCAAATGCCATCTTGTCTAATTCCCATCTTAAAAATGAGGAAACTAAAGTTATTGGTGGTTGAATGATTTGTCAGAGATCTCAAAGGTAATGTAAGCTTCAATGATGTGATTTCAACTTTTATCCTCTGACTTTACCTCCAGTGCTTTTTTTGTAAGTCAGATTAATGATATAAATAAGAATCAGGCAAGATGAATTTAGAAGTCTCATAATTTTTAGATTCTATAATTATATTCCTTCTTTTCTAGCAACTTATATTCAAATGTTTTATTAAAACTTCAAAATGAATATTGATACAGTCAACTGAACACAGCAAGTTTAAATTAATTTCAAGACTTAAAGTATCATGATGATTTTCATTTGTTCTAGGTTGTCATCAGGATTTTCTGTCCATTCATTTTTTAAAAAATGATAATTAATATTTTATATTTTACATTATCTTCATTTCAAAATATATGCTTCTCTACCTCAGCAATTCATCCTTTGTAATTAAAAAAAAAAACAATCAAGAAGAAATAAAAAACAGTTCAACTAAACTAATCAAATCACTGACCACATATGCAATATTCTAAGCATATGGTCTCTAGCTTTTGCAAAGAAAGGAGGGAGACATATTTTCTTGTCTCTTTTTCAGTGCTAAGCTTATTCAATATAATCATACAGAAATAACTTTTGAGGTTGTTTTGACTTAATTTTTTAAGTTCTTGGTAAATAATGTTTTCCTGATTCTACTTATTTCATCATACATCAATTCATTCAAATCATCCTATTCTTCTCTGAATTTTTCATGTTCATTGTTGGCCAGTTCCCCATTCTTTGGGTATCTTCTTTCAATTCCTGCTCTTTGCTATCATAAAGCAGCTTTCTGCTGTTATAAATATTTTAACTATATTCATAGGATTGTTGATTCTATCCAATGATTCTGAAGTAAAGTGAGAGAAAATTATCCAGATTAATTCTGACCCTAAATTATATCAAATAAGAAAATATTTGTAAAAGTGCGTAGCAGATAGGAGGTGCTTGATAAATGCTTATTTCCTTATATCTAAGGCCCTTCCTTTAAATGATGATTAAAAGCTAGGTTTTAAATTCTCTTAATTCTCCTTAACCTTCAGTCCCTTATCTGGATAATTATCTTCTTTCACTGCCCTGGAGGCCTAATATTAGAATGTGGATTAACTTGTGTGTCTGCAGTGAGGAGATCAATTACAGTCTCTGACCAAAGACCAAAATACTTGTTAATGAACACCATATTGAGTCTTTTCTTGGACAAGTCACCTCTTTAACTAAACATTTTTTGAGTTTATTTAATGAAGTCGGTCAGTCAGTAAAGATTCCACTTGCTCAAGTTAAGTGACTGGCTCTGGGCCTGCTTCTTTGAATGAGGCAAGTTGGACAAGAGTTAAAGGATAATGAAAATACTCTGAGAGGAGTTAGTAACCTCATTGTTTGCAAAGCATTCTGAAATCCTGCAGTGAAAGGCCTTGTACAAATACTAAATGCTATCATTAATCACTTCACTAAGTGTTTTTTTTTTTTGTTTTTTTTTTTTTCCCTCTCTCTCTCAGGATCAGATTTAGAAGTTCAACTTTGTTCATTGATATTTTGGTCTAAGAAGATCTCAATGTTTACCTTGTGACTACTAGTGAATGAGATAAGATTCTGCTGTGTAGCTTGAAAGATGGGCTATAATGTGTCTAGATTGT
Organism: Sarcophilus harrisii; assembly: GCF_902635505.1. NCBI lineage: Eukaryota > Metazoa > Chordata > Mammalia > Dasyuromorphia > Dasyuridae > Sarcophilus > Sarcophilus harrisii. The sequence continues at coordinate 478,780,013 of NC_045426.1, forward strand.
TCTCAAGAAACAGGATTTTGAGTCAAATTAGATAAAAGGATAAATGCAATTTTAAAAATACATAAGTTAAAAAAGCAAAACAACAATTAAAAAACAACAAGTATTTGTAGCATTATTTTACATTTTAAAAGAGAAGAAAAAGCCAAAACCAAAACAAAATCATACCCACACTGAACAAAAAATGATATGAAATACTTTTAGAACAAAGTCTTCCCTAGGGAAAAATAATCATTTTGCTAAAATAAAATAAAATTCCTAACTTAATTTGGTGTTATAAACATTTATTAAGTACTTAATTAATTTACAGGCAATATATTAAGCACTGGGATACATAAGCAAAATGAAAAGACCCCTTGCCCTCAAGGAGATTCTACGCTCCTGGAGATATAACATAAATAAACAGAACATTTGGGAGGAGAGCATACTTCCTATAATTGGTCAGTCATCCAAGAGCATAAAGGGACACAAAGAGTGATCTAGTATTGTACTGTGGTGTTGCATATATTGTAAAGGCCTCAAACTGATGAGCTTTCTGACTGATCATCTGGGATAGAGTCATGATTATTGGCAGGATATCCTGGAAAAAGAAAACTTGCTTCTTTTATCCAAGATAATATGACTTTTTGATATTTACAAGTTATTCCAAGTAATAATAATATATTTATGTTGTCCCTTCAGTTTTGCAAAGTGCTCTCTCTCTCTCTCTCTCTCTCTCTCTCTCTCTCTCTCTCTCTCTCTCTGTCTCTTTCTCTCTTTTATCTAATATTTTAGTTAATCATTACAACAACCTTGTGAAGGAAGTACTACAGGCATTATTATCTCCATTTTATAAAAGAATAAACTAAGATTCAGAGGAATTAGATGACTTTCATACAATGGATTCAAATGCAAGTTTCTCCTTTTTCTAAATACAGAAGCCCTCCTTTTCTGATAAGCACAGTAAAAATACTGAAATATATTCTCAAATTCACTTAGATCCAATAAGAATTTCTTATGTGACTACTATGTCCACAGATCTATGCTAGGTGCTAGGAATACAAAGAAAAGAAAAGCTTTCAAGGAGTTTATACTCTATCTGAAAGAGACAAGAATATATAATTAAATATAATGCAGGATAATTGAGGAAATAGCAGGCAATATTCATTGGCAATATTAAGTAAGGTTATAAGGAGGAGATGGTAAATGACTTGAGTTTTCAAAGAAGAAAAGACTTCAAAGAGATAGACATTTGCATAGAAGTTCTCAACTTGGAGAATGGTTTATGCACATGCGCAGAGGAGAGGAATGAAATATGTATAGAGGAGCTTCTAGTTGTGGAATTTTATTATAATCTAGAGATTCAAAAAGTAAATGAGAGGCTTTTACTGCCAGGCTAAAGTGCTTATATTTTGTGTGGTATATGATTAGGGGCTTCAGCCTAATTTTTTGAGAAAGGGAATGTCATAAGAGAGATACCATATCTCATTGGGATAGCACCTATATTATCAAAGGAATCAGATATTCTAGACAAAAACTGGATCATAGGTTTCATCTTTTCCAATATATCCTCTATCTTCTTGCTTCTAACTTATTCCCTCTAAAAAGATGCCAAAACTGAAGATGGCAGAGTAAAAATTTAAGGAATTTCTTCTCATAATTTCTCTAACAGAAATCATTGTCTTTTATCATCTTTGCCAATTTGATGAGGTAAGGTGAAACCTCAGAATTCTTTAATTTTGATTTTTCTTATTTATGATTTAGAGCTTTTTTATGTGACTGTAGATAGACTGTACCTTGAAAAATAGTTCATATTATTTCATTATTAGTGTCTTGAATAATGACTATTAATTTAGTACTTTTGCACCGCCTCTATAGATCTTTATTGCAGATTTTATAACAGAGATAAGATATTTTTTTACTCCATGATTTCTTTTATTATTCTGTTTATAGATCTTACATGTTTAAATGCTTACATTTTATATAATGAAACATTTTGTATGCAATTTTACCTATTCTTTGTTTCAAGCTTGATTATTTTTCCCATAAGGGGAAAAAAACTCTTAAGTCCTAGTTATCTCTTATTTTTAACTACACAAAAATTAAATTCTCTCTGTCAAGTTAGTCATTCAACAAGCTTTTCTTTTGTTATTACTTTATACCAGATACTAGGATAAACCCTGGGGATATAAAGAAAGGCCACAAGAATCCATGAATTCAAGGAGCTGACATTAAAATGGAGGTAACAATATGAAAATAATTACATCTATACAAAGTTATATGATGGAAAGTAATCTCAGATAGAAAGGCATTATCAATTGGAGAGGTCTGGAAAATGCTATCTGTAAGATTGTGTATATGTGTGTGTATACATATATGTACATATAACATAATTATATTTACATATAAAATACATATTATGTAAACATATTTAAAATATTTAAGTATATATTTTATAAATATTATAGATATGAAATATATATGTGTACTATATATAATTTACTGCTTTCTTCTTTAAGTTGAGGTGAGGAAGCCAGGAAAACTAAGAGAAATAAAGGGAAGAACATTTCAGACATGTGGGTCAGCCAGTGCAAAGGCACAGGGGTAGACCAATTGTAACTATATTATAGAGTGTCAGAAACTTAAAAAGTTAAGAAGTGGTCTTGCTCCTCACTAAAGAGCTTAAGCTGCCAAATAGGGAAGTTTGCATTTTATCCTGGAGGTTATAGGAACAACTGGTGTTTACTGAGTAAGGGGGAGGGGTGATGAGACCAGACCTGGGCCTTCAGAAGATCACTTTGACAGCTGAGTGCATGATGGATTTGAGTGGGGAGATACTTGAAGCAGGAAAACTAATTAAAAGGCCATTGCAATAGTCCAATAGAGAGTTGATGAGGCCCTGAGCTTGGGGGGATGGCTGGCTGTGTGAGTGGAGAAAAGGGGGTGGCCTCTAGCTCCATTTTCAACCACACTTTGTTAGTAACATTCTATAGAAATGATCCCTGAAAGTGGATATAAAGTTATCTGAGGCCTCCGAGGCTATAGAAACACTTCAGTCCCCTATAATGGACACTTCAGTTAAATACTGTGCAAGTAGCCCGGTCTCACAAAAGGAGTGAGAGAATTGCCTATTTTGTAACTAATAAAGGGTAAAAGGGTTGTTTCAGAACTCTTTGGTTTGAGAGGGCTCTTTTGTTTCCCAGATAACATTTCTCCTACACACAGCTGCGGTGATGAGGGGCTGGCCACTTAACCAACCAGGATTTGGTGGAAACAGTGCTGAATCTGTATTGGAGAGACCAGATTTAAAACCTGCTTTTGCTACACTGAGCCGTGTGACATTGGAAAACACACTTAACCTCTATAGGCTTTCTTTCTTTCTTTTATTTTTCTGCTTTTTTATTTTTATTTTTTAGGCTTGCTTTCTTATAGATAAAATGAGTGAGTTAGATTATGGTTTCTCTGAGGTCCCTTGCTGCTCTAAATCTAGGTAATCTTATGAATTTCTCAATGTGTCAGACAATAACAGAGCTTCTTAATGACTGGCAAGTGGTAGATGTGCATTGCTAAAAAGAAATTCCTCTCTCGAGGCTGTCTATTTTTTATAAATATACCCCTCAGTTCTCCTAACCACCACCATCACTACTACCTATTTTTTAGGAAGGAAAGAGAAGTTTTACTTAAGTTTATCATAGTTAGTAGTAATAGCCTCTCTCCACTTTTGGTTTAGGAGTCACGGAGAAAAAAATAGCATAGGACCCCTTCTATTCCTTCTTTCTCCTTTTCCTTTTTTCTATCTTTTTTCTCTTTCATCTTATCTTCTCTTCCACAAACTAGCTCCTAACCCAAGGATACTTTCTCCTACACTATCTTCCCTCATCCTATCCCACACCACCAGTGGTTCTGAATCTACCCCTGTCCCAGCCTTGGCCTGGGATCAGCTTTCTTATAAAAGCTGATCACAAATTCAGAGTGAGGATATAATATGTCAAGGGCTGAGAAGCAACCCAGAATATGGACAGAGTCCAGCATTTACTCCCCTCTTATACATAGTGGTTATATAACTAAAGAAGTCTCAGTACCCCAGGACCCTCACTAAGACAACAAGATCAGCAGAACAGGAGTTAATTCTGATCACTAACTCTTTACACTGATGAAATCACAGATATGAAATTAGATTTTTCATGTAAAAAGACAGGAAGCAATGATCCCTATGCAAATTCAGATAAATAGGTAAGGCTATTTAAAATTACTTGTATTAGGAATAATTTTTTCTATGTCAGAGACACAGTATAAAATCCCACTTGATTATAATTAGATATAGCAAAGCTAAACTAAATTTTCAAAGTTAAAATATCTCCAATAAATTTCATCATTTTGTTTTTGGTACTAATTACAAGTGCAAGTAATTTTTACATTTGCTCTAAATTTCTCCTCCTCTCTCTAGGCTGTCCTGAACAAAGCTATCAAAGAGAATTTCCTAAAATCTGACTATATTACCTCCCCTACTTACTAATTTTCAGTGACTCACTAATACTTCTAGTATCAAATTATGTCATAATTTAAAGTTCCTCACTATCCATCTGGCCCCTGCCAATATTACTTATTATTTCCCTCTCTATACTCTACCTCCAGATATACTGGCTTATTTGCTACTTTTCACACACCAGTAGCTCATTTTATCCTTTTGCCATAGCACTGCCCTGGTTTTGGAATGCTTTCTCTTCTTACTTCTTCTACTTAGAAACCTAGTTTTCTTTAGGACTCAGGCATAAATCCCACCTTTCTTTCACGTCCTTCCCAGTTGCTTTGGTGTTTTTCTTTAAGATAGTGTTTGTATGCTCTCAAAAAACCTGAAAAAACTTATATGAATTGATACAAAATAAAATGAGCAGAACCAGGGGCAGCAATATTGTATGACAACAATATTATACTTTGAATAATTTAGCTATTTTCAGCAATATAATTATCCAAGACAATTCTGAAGTTCTTATGATGAAAGGTGCTATCAATCTCTACAGAAAGAACTGCTACAGTCTGAATACAGATCAAAGATCTTTTTCTTTATTTTCTTCTTGTTATTTTTTTTTGTCTCTGTTTTCTTTCACAGCATGACTTACATGGAAAGGTATTTTGGATTATGACAGATGTATAACCTATGTTAAATTGTTTGATTTTTCAATGAAGGGAAGGGGAGGAAGGGGGAAAGAGAATTTGGAATTCAAAATTTGAAAATAGAATGTTAAATCATTTTTACATATGATTGGGGAAAAAAAACTGAAAAAGATTACCTTTCATGCATTTGTTTATATGTTTATCTATATGTTGTCTCATCCATTGGAATGCAAGCTTATTGAGAACAAGGGCAATTTTTGCTTTTTCTTTGTATTTCTAGTTTTAATAGCATAAAGGCATTCTAGATACCCAGAGTTTAGTTCACTTCTTTGTAATGTCCCATAGAATTAGATCGAGTTATCATACTTTCCTGATAGATGCCATTTTCTGATTTTGAACTAAACAGAATTTTAAATATAATCTGGTTTAGGTGGTTCTCAGACTTTGGTCTCAGGATGTCTTTTCACTCTTAAACTTGAGGACCCCATTGCTCAAAGAACTTTTGTTTATATACATCATTATCTATATATATGTAGTTTGTGTTTATTCGTTTCAATTATATACAGCTCTTTGTGACCCCATTTGGAGTTTTCTTGGCAAAGATATTGGAATAGTTTACCATTTTCTCCTCCAATTCAATTGACAAGTGAGGAAACAGAGGCAAACAGTTAAATGACTTGCCTAAGCTTACACAGCAAGAAATGGCCTGAGGCCAGATTTGAACATGTCTTCCTGACTCTAGGTCCAGTCTACTGTGCTACCTAAATTAAGACATTTTAGTATTATTATAAAAATTGTTTTGACATCATGGATCTCCTGAAAGAGAGATTCTCACTTTGAGAATCATTATCTAGGTCAATTATCCCCCCCCACCTTTTTTTTTTTTTAATAAAGGAAAAGTAAGTTGAAGTCATATCATTAATACTAAAGATTTTTTTAAAAACTTATAAATATATACAAAACATAAACATATGTATATAATATAATATAATATTGTGAATACAAATATTTTTTATTTATAAATACTTTTGACTATGGCCTGAAAATTCTTTAGGGCTTTAGGTTTGTAAAATGTATCAGTGTCTGACCTTGACAGTTTTTAAGCTTGAAAATCTTTTAAAATGTGAAGTCATTCATTTAGCCATTGACTTTTTAGATCCTCAATTTATTCTTCTTTTTGCTGTATAATATTGAAGATTACTTTCTGGAGAGTTGGGGGAAGATAAAGTTTGCATTAGGGGTATGGTGAGTAATGTTTTATAATCAACTCTCAAAAAATGTATTGTAAGAAACAGTTTAATTTGAATTATTATTAAGTTTAAGCAGCATTACATTTTCTCCATCACTTTCTTGAGTCTACACAATTAACAAAGCAATAAATCAAGCCCTGGTTTGCAGTGTTAGTCTATTTCTGATGTGTAAACATGTTCACACCTGAAAATTTAACAATCAGGCTTCAGCAAATCAGAGTTGCTATCAGTACACTCCTGATTTGTGAAGTGCTTAGCCCTGATTTAGCAGATTGAATAAATTTGCATTTTATTTAAAAGGAACAGTAGATTGCAATGTTTTATTTTGTTTTGTTTTGCTTTGTTTTGTTTCTTTCTATACATGTCTTTGCTGGTACTTGGGTAGTAGAGACACAAACAAACATTAATTTTAAATTCAGAATTGTAGTAAAACATTTAACAGTAGTCTCAGAATGGCTATTTACAATCAACTAATCATTTAATATATATTTCTACTCCCTTTGAATGCTGTATTTGTGTGTACTAGTGAACCCTAGGTCTACTTTCCATGTATGAGTCACAATCCTTTCTAGTTCCAAATTTGTGAAAATTTAAATAACAGCTTTTTTCCCAAAAAAATTTAGATCATAATGTCTTGCCTATTTATTGACTATGGAAAGAGAAAAAGAACAGTACCTATATTAGCTGCTCCAAGTATTCCTGATATCACTGAATCCCAAAGATTTAATTTACAATCTAATAATCGGATCTGAAAGGGAAAGATTTTTTAAATCACATTTTGTTGGTAAAAAATGAACTTATCAGGTAAAGATATAATCAGCACTGTATTGCAATTAAAAATGCCAGCAGGAATGGCTTTTCGTTTCAATGAATTATTGAACTGTGGGTGACTGAGCAAAACCTCAAGCAAATAAGATGCATTTCAGCTTTGGTGGACAAGTACTAAGGTTAATGACATGTACATTTGACCTTTTTCTTTTCCTTTTCCTTCCATCAATAAATTACACTAGTTAGTCAGGTCCCATTGGCTTAGAAAATACCAAAGGTTCTCTGAAAAACCCTTCCTTCCTTTGCTGGCTCTCTAAGCTTGGGAATGAGTGGGGGCTGGGAAGACAAAGGCATGTGTAATGCTTCCAGCTCCCACGCTGTTCTTTCTGTTGACCCTACTCAGCAGGTGAAAGTGAAATAGAGAGGAAATCAAGGCACTTTCAGAAGTTTCACAAATGTCAGTCCTGGCCCTCCCCCTTCTCAATAATATAATCTCACATTCAGAGATATTCAGGGCCAAAGAGAAAGATAAATCCCAAGTCCCTGGAGGCAAAACTGAATTTTGGGAAGTTGTTCAGAGCCTTGGGCTTTTCAACTATGTAGTAATTATATTGGTTTGATTCATAAGTTTACCACAATGATCTTTTGCATGGAAAGGCACCTAACAGTATATTATAGCACTTAGAGATCTTTTCTCTTAAATGTGCCTTTTATCTTACAAGCCTTGAATATATTATATATTACAATCAATTTATTTATTCACTAATGTGCTTGGTTACCTTTGAGATGAAGGATTTTGGACCTTTCCCAGAAACCAAGCAATGACTTACATAGAAATGTGTTTTGGGTGATGTTACATGTATAACCTGTGTTAAATTGTTTGACTTTTCAGTGGGGGGAAGAAAAGGGAGAGAGAGAAATTGGAATTCAAAATTTGAAAATAGAATGTTAAAATCATTTTTATATGTAATTAGGAAAAACACCTAACTAACCATGCATTATTCCCTACTGTGAAGTTAGCATACCTACAGTCTGAAGTACTGCAGAGTCTCTATGGAATGTAATCTATCATTTTTAGTCTGGTGTCTTTTATCAGAAGGAGCTCTGGTCTCTTTCTGTGGAGGCATATTTGACATATAGGGAATTTAAAAGAAGTTAAATAACTTGTTTTGTAAGTGCTGTGCAGGACTATGAATTTCCCTCATCAGGTAAGCTCAGACACAAATTGCAACAAAAGCTAGACAATATTAGACAAAGAAAAAATTGTTTTCAAACCTATGGTCTTCTTTCATAGGCTAAAAGACCACTTCACACATATGTATTTATATACCTTTCCTAAGCAAGTGCTCTGAATTGTAGAGGTCAGCTCAGGCCCCCATATGATGTTCTACAGTTGCCATGGTAATTACTTGTTTTCATTGGGTAACGGAGCAAATGGTCACATCTGTTCTTACTGAGCACTCTTTTTTCCTTCTAACAAAGAGCATAGGGAATAGCTTCTCTTCTTAGTGCACAAAGATTTACGTGCATAACTGTCTACACATCAAGGGAGAGGCTATAAATCTCCATTCAGAAAGTCACATTTGCCCTTGGGTACCCTCCTTGTTCTTCACCCCAAATGTTCTACTATCCTCCTATAAACACAACCAAGTATGCATATATTCCATTGTGAAAGACACATAACAATCTCCTTATGTAGTAAGGTAATATATCCTCTTTGGATACATATTGATGAGCCTGTCACTTAGTACAATGGCACAATGATAGTCCAAGTCTTAAAAGCTAAAGATTTTCTGGGAGGAAGCATAATACAAATGTAGGATTCTATTTTTTTTTTTTTTGAGTAATCTTTTCAATTGATAAAACCCCAGTGGTACATCAGTTCTAATGGAAGTTGGATCTAGAATGTCACGGTTATATTTGGATGATTTTGCTTCACTCCTACACAAAAGAAATAATGTTTTGCTGATCCCAACATTCTCAGCCCTGAATGGGAGAAGCAGACTATTGTAAACATGAATAAAGATACCCAGGACACCATTATACTAAACTATGCAATGTGAGGTAAGGAAGACAATTTTCATTTTTGTTGTTCTTATGTTCAGTTCATATTCAGAGTGGGGATAGCCAAAAAAGGTACAAGAAAATACCCAGAAAGGTAACAGATGGTTTGTGTTGTAAAAATTATATTTTAGTACATCAAAAGATTTGTACTTTAATCAGCTTGATTGGTGAAGATTGACAATCCTTCCATACCTGATGAGATCATTTAATGTTCACTTGTGGCTAAATTTTGTGAACCTCCTCAAATTTAGCTACAACAGCTTAAAAGTTACTCAAAGTATTTTCAATTCAATAACCTCTGCCAGATCTTATGTATTATTACTTTACTAGTTTTTAAGACTCAGTCATACCACAATCAATTATCAGGATAGTATAGTTCAGTGTAATGTATTTGTGTATGTGTATATAGAAATAACAATTCCCACTTATATAATTTTAAATTTTATGTTACAGGCAGATACTCGGCTAAAACCTTACATCCCCATTATAGAATTCTAGAATTTAAGAGTTGGAAGGGGCCCCAGAGATCTCTATTCCAACCCACAGCCAATGCATACATCTTATTTATTTCATCTGCAACAACTAGTGATTCAGCATACTCTATCTTCCAGCTCAAAGTTTACCTTCTCTAGGAGTTTTTCTTGACCCCACCTTGCTGCTAGTGCCTTCCATTTACTCTATATATACACCTTATTTATCTCCCTTCCTCCCTCCTCCCTCCCTCCCTCCCTCCCTCCCTTCCTTCCTTCCTTCCTTCCTTCCTTCCTTCCTTCCTTCCTTCCTTCCTTCCTTCCTTCCTTCTTCTTTCCCTAATTAACCCATACAACAAAATACAATTTTATGAGTTTCAACATAGTTTACATACATATACATACAAAATGTATATATACCTATATACATGTGTTATGTATATGTGTACACATATAAATACATATGTGTGTATTTATACATGTATACATAAAGGCACATACACATATATTTACTAGTTATTACCTATCTTATACTATGGTTTTTGTTTATCTATTCCCTGGATATTTATACATATAGATAATGTATGTACTACTCTTTCTTTAGCTCATATTACTTAATAAATGTCTTTCCATGTTTTTATATCCCTCATATGTTATTTTTAATTGCATTATAGTGTTCTATCCACTCTGAGTGGGTTTATACATTAAGACATAAATACAGGTTAAGGAGAGGCAATTCTCCCTCCATGGGGGAGGACTGTGGTCTGAATCAAGGTCCATGCAATAATAAACCAAAAGGCAAATCTGGGTGAGTACCAGGATTCCTTTGAAATTCTAAATCCAAGGAGATTATGTGGAAGAAGGCAACCAGTTATAGAAACAGAGATTTCATGCTGTGAGGGTAGTACTGAATCATGAAAAGAGTACAGGGAGTGTTGATTAAACCTATCTCCTTAAAGTTTTGGTATTTGAAGACAGTAATGGGTTTTTCCCCCACTGTTGTTCTGTGCTGTTGTGTGGGAGTATTCTACTATGCTCCCTTATGATTCACTTTTTAAATAAGTCTGTGTGTGGTCGTAGACACCATCTCTAGTTCCTGAACACCCCTGTGGACCTTAAGGATATGACTTAGTGGGAGGGAAGTGATGGAATGCCTTTATGCCGCCAAAACATAGCCCATATTGAGCATAGAGCACTAGTTTCCCATTTGGGCCCATATCCCTATTAGTACAATAAGTGTTGGAGATGGTCCTTGGGTCTCTGTGAGATAAGGCCGTTTTGAACAATTTTTGTATAACCATAGTTATTGTGAAGTTACTATCAGTGAATTTTGAAAGCCTTAGAGAAGGGAAGAAGAACTGCAAGATTTGAGAGGAGCAAAATTTCAGATTTGACAAACAAGGAAAAAGAATGCTATTCTAATTCCTGGAAAGAAAATTTTAAATGTATTTTAAAAGAGATAGTGAAGGGATATTTAGGGAGAGGGAAAACAGTAATTAAAAAAGATTATGGGAGCCTGGCTTCATTTCCAGCCTTGAAAGCATTATTAGACTATAGGATTTATATATATATATATATATATATATATATATATATATATATAAAATACACACACATATATGTATGTATAGCTTGCCTAGATTTTAGGAAAGTGACAAATCTCTAATGTTATTCTTTTGCAAAAAGTGGAGAGACATGAACTAGACAAAGAAAGGAACAAAAGAATCAAGCATTCATTAAGTACCTACTATATTCCAGGTGCTGTGTTAAGCTCCTTACAAATATTATCTCAGTTTATCCTCATAACAACTTCGAGGCAGATGGCATGTCCATTCTACAGATGAGGAAAGTGCAGCAGACAAAAGTCAAGTGACTTGGTCTTACAGCTAATGAGTATCAGAAGTACAATCAGATGGATTGAGACTTGGTTAAATGGCTGGACCCAAAGGATGGCCTCTAATAGTTTGATGTCACATTTATTTTTGTCCCCTCTTATATATTCAGAGAACTCAGAGAAGCCTGTGAACAAAAACCAACAAAAACCCAAAGCAATCATTTTTCTATTTGGACTCCTTCCAGAAAGGACATTTCAGGGATAAAAACATTTTCATCATTCACTGCATTTGCACAGTATGAGCAACTTATAGCAATAACAGAGTTGGCAAGACACATATTTCTTTCTAAGATGCCCATTTGCTAGAGGACAATCATCTGATGAGAATTCTTTTGTCCCTTAATGGGTGCCCTATTTCCCTCCTCTTGGGAGTTCAACATTCAGTTCATAGACTTGGGGCATATGGGGTTAGAGTTGTGTTCAAAAAGCAGCCAGGAACTCAAGTCCATGCACTCCCTCCTCAGCCCCTCCTAGGCAAGTCCTGGAAACTTAGATGCTTTTCTTTGTCTTTCAGTCATGGTTTTCTGATCCTGGATCTGATCCTCATCTCTCCTCCCTACCATCAACCTCCCTCCTATATGCACATATTATATTTTGGTCTGGAAGTCCATGAGAGAGAGCATTAAAAAGGCTGAGTGGTTTTCTCAGCTTATTGTTATGTACCCTGGGGGTTTGGGGAAGGTAGTTGTTCTGACAAGAATCATTCTGTCTGAGTCTCAGACACCAATCACCTTGGAGACAGACCCAGTTACTGGTAACCAATCAGTAAAGTGACTCAGGTCATGCTTGATCAATCCTCATTATACTTCAAAAGGTAAAGGAAGTAATGAAAGGAATTGCTGTGTGGGATCTGATTTTTATTAACATGAAGGAACTGGTAGCTAAAGGAGAAGTAACTTGAACCTTGGGAGGAAGTGAAAGCTCCAGTTCATGATATATAGAAAGGCCAGGTATAGTTTGAAATGCACCCTAGACTTTGGGATGGTGGATTTCCAAAATTCCAAATAAAAGACTTTATGGATTAATGTTCTTCAGTCCTCTTAGGGGATGGAGAAACTCTCAAGAAAAATGACAAGAGAATTTTTTTTAAGAGAATGAAAAAGCAGAGCAGTCTAAAGAGACTGATATAGATCCACAGAAATTCATTTAACAACCAAATTTTTAAAAGGCTAGCAGATGGGGGGGGGGGGGAGGGAAAGGGCACATAATGAAGGATAAAGATAGTCTTGTGATCCTAGGGTTTGGAGTATGAAAGCTAAGAATGAGGATGAAAGTCAAGTAAAAAAAAAAAAAAAAAAAAAGACAGAGCTGACTTTCTAAGTTATGTTAAGGGAAAGATAAAGATCAAAGAAAGGATAAGATTGCCAGTGAAGGTGAATAAGATAATGATAATGCATGATAGGAAGAAGGGACAAGTATTCAATTCTTACTTGCTTTTTTTCTGCCAAGAGGAACAATCTTTTATTGAAAGTATAGAACAAACTAGGTCAATAGACAGTTGACAATGAAGATGAATGAGAAGAGAATAAGAAAGAATTTAGTTGTTCGAAAGAGTTCAGGTCACAAGGCCCAAATGAACTACATCTTTAGATACTAAAATGAGCCAATAGAAGTAATGGCTGAAATACTGTCAATAATTTTGAAAAGATCATGGAGAATTCAGGAAGTACCATGAATCTAGCAATATTAGCCAACAATATCTTGGGTTTTAGGAAAGGAAAAAATGTAAAGGAAGAAAAATAGTTTCAAAGAACACCTCAGGTACCATTTTCTAAATGAGACATTTGCTGATGTCCTTGATTATTAACTTTTTCTTTTGGGAACTATTTGTATTTGTGTGTGTGTGTATATATACACACATACATAAACATATATGTATATCTTATGTACTTATGCATACATTGTATTCCATCAATAGAATGTAAGCTCCATAATGGCAGGGACTGTTTGTTTTTGTTTTATATTCCTTGTACTTGGCATAGTACTTTTCCCTACAGTAGACACATTATAAATATTTCTTTACTACTGTTTGAATTCATACTATAAACTGGAGTCCATGATTAAAGTTCTTGGCAAAATTCTAGATTGTATTATTAGAGAGTTATTTACAAAGTCTTACTCTGATGTCTGGTTGTAGCATGGAACTGGTTCTGGGTTTTGACTTACAGGGAGTACTAGTTTACTCCAATCTCTGGTATTGTTTGCCTTTGTATAAAGTATACATATACATACGAGTACAAAAATTAGTGTATAATTCTAATTATGGATTCTATCTAAATAATTCACAGTTCTTTATTACACAATATTACTGTTACTGTGTACAACATTCTCCTGGTTCTCTTCACTTCATTTTGCATCAGTTTATCTAAGTCTTTACAGTCATCACCATTTTATATCATGGCTTGTTTAGCTATTCCCTAATTGATGAGCATCCTTTCAGTTCCCCATTTTTAGTTACCACAAAAAGTGCTACTGTAAAGAGAAAATGAATATATTTTAACAGAAATATGAGAGTTGAGGCAGAATAAGTTCTTTATATATAGCAAGATCATTGACTTGTTAGTGTGAATTTCAAAACTAATACAAAGTTAGAAAAAATAACAAAAATTAGAAAAATAATGTTATGTAACTAAAATAAGTAACCTAATTGATTAATGATGAAAAATTAAATATAAGGTCACATTACATACTAGACATTTTCTCTGATCTCCATGACCTCTCAAATTTCTTCAAAATAGAAATTATACACCATGGATAAAACAACTGTAGCTATCTTCATGATCTAAGATACCAGAAGATTGAAAACAAACAAACAATGAATTAATTCCTACCCCAAGTTCACACAACAGACCCTCCCCTATATCCCTTAAGCTATTGGCAGTAAGACAAAACTTGCCAATATGAGGACCCAACCCATGGGTTTGCAACAAAGCTTAAATCTATATCTTGGTTATTTCTCCCTCTTTCTAGTACTGTGATGATCTGGGATCCATAAATATGATAAGAATAGATAGTACCCTGGCAGTATTCTATTGCAAAAAAAAAAAAATATCTCTGCAAGAAAGCAGAGAAATGGTAGGATAGGGACAGACATGTGTGGACTTGAAATAGAGCTAATTCTTCCATCTCAATCCCTCTCTTCTTCTATTGCTGTGGAGATGCAAATTCTAAATGACAGAAAGCATCCACAGCTAAAGTGACAATAGAATAGCAGCACTTTGAACTACCAGGTGAGAGAATTAACAAGAGAAAAAGGACATGATACTGTGTGTATGTGGGGGTGGAGAATGAGCTCATGACATTCCACTAAGTCTGAAGGGAAAATGTCTAGCATCTATCTGGGGCCACTGGAAGAGATCTTCATTTGTGAACCAGGAATTGTCCAGCACAAGTGGTAGCTGATACATTTTGAGATTCAGTCCTTAGGGAAATTACCATTAGAAGGGAAGGAGGCAAAAAGTAAACAATAGAGGAAAATAAGGAGGGAAAAGACTGAAATTATCAAAGTTCTCAGGAAGAAGAAAATTCAAAAACCTTGAACATAAGTAGATAAATCAAAAGAAAAAATATAAACAGCAGGAGAAAATCTGGCCTCAGATCTAGTGAACAAGTTCAGAAATGTAGAAATAAATACTGCAAAACAAAGGAAATTGCTCCAATACTTGATAAGACATAAGAATGGAATTTAAGAAGAATGTGGAACCATATCACACAGCTCCTGAAGTGATTTAAAAGAGAAATGAGATGACACCAGAATTTATGGCCTGTAATGCAAAAATAGTTGACAGAATAAAAAAAAACCTGTAATCTACTATGGCAAATTTTATTAAGAAAAAGAAGTGAGAACAATGGATAGATATGCAAAAACACAGAAATGAAGAATATCCAAATTGGAGGTATCAGATACATGGCAGGTGGGCTGCATATAGCTTACAACACTATAGAATAAGGATTGAAACAGATTAAAATACATTAGGAAATATTTAGCAAAATAAGAAATACAGTAACACATAGATAATATAACATCTTAAAACTAAATCAGTGGCCCCTGTTTTAATCTGAGAGAAACAATAAACAATAACATTAATGGAAAATATACTCTATGTAAAGTAAAACATACTAATCTAAAAGATAGGATTCAAGAGAGAATCTAATTAAGACTAACAGGTTTTCCAAACCCAGGAAGTTTTTTTTTTTTTTTTTTTTTAAATCCTAAACACCCTAATATAAGAAATTAATGATAATAATAATAATCTGTCAAAAACTTCTAAACACAGAAAACAAAGAGTCAATCAAAAGATTGCCTCTAATGCCTTTCCCTCACCTGATTCCAAACCCAAGGCTGCAAACTCAATTACATTGAAGAATTCCATTGAGAAAAAAATAAATTTTGCAAGGGACTAAGACAAAGATCTTCAAATACAAAGGAAGAAAATCCAAATAACAGAAGAGTGTTCTGCATCCACCAAAAATTACAGGAAAGAATGAAATAATGTACTCTGAAGAGCAATTGAGCTCAGCATGCAGTCCAGGGTGACCTACTCTGAAAATCTGAGATGGATCATAAGTGAAAAAAGATGAATATTTAACAATAAAGAGGCATTTGAAATATTCTTAGAAAGCAAATCAGAACTGAAGAGATTATTTGTTTATTGAATATCCCAGACAACAGAAATGAAGGAAGGGGTGAATGGATGCATAGAATCCATTAAGAGATTTCTTTCTAAATGTATCTAAGAATACAGTTGTGAAGGCAAATAGCAAGTGGAGAAGTAGCCCTGAGATATTATAAACAAAACCTTAGGATAATCTGCCTAAAGATGGGATTTTTTGTGGGACTATATTTAAATGAAAAGTGGAAGGGGAGCAGAAATAAACAGTGTGTTATGTCTCATTCAAACTGAAGGCTAGCAATGACAGGAAGATAAGCTCTGTAGTCTTAGAAAGAGAAGAGCCTGCAGCAGTAGGTAAGGAGGAGGAGAGTATTGAAAAAGAGCTAGAGAATATGAAGGCCGTGTGTTGATGGTGGGTCCACTAATAAATTGTCTTTATGAGTGAAGAAAGATGCTCGGTGAAGAGAGACGAAAACCTTGTGCTGAGTCTTAGGGATTTGGTACCTGAAAATACCATTTGTTTTAACTTGGTAGAGAAAGATTTAAAATTACTGGTACCAAATGGAATCCAGTTTGAATAGGAAGACATTCACCTGGGGAAAATCTTTTTAGGAATATGAAGAAAGATGATAAACAGAGAACTCAAATGGAAACTTAATAATGAAATCCTAAATAATGAATGAAACAAGAGCAAATTATAAAAATAAATAATAGTTATGTGAAAGAAAATTGTAATGATGAAACAATATATCAAAGCTTCTGGGATACAGTCAAAAGAAGCTTCAGGGGGGAAACATGTCCCTACAAATAAATGTTAATAAAATAGTAAAAGAGAAGACTAATTGAATATGTATTTTTTAAAATAGGAAACAACAATAAATTAAGAAATTAAAATAAGAAAGCCAATAAATAAACCTAAAATAAGCTCAAAAGTTATTAAAAATTAGAGGAGGAATAGATTAGAAATAAACCATAGAAATAATAAATAAAACTAACATCTGGTACTTCGAAAAAACTATTAAATTTACTAAACCTTTGAATTATCTGATTAAAAAGAAGAGAATGGAAAATCAAATCAGCAAAGTACCAAATGAACAACATAAAATCACAACCAAACTAGAAGGAATTAAGAGCTCAATCAAATGATATTATAGATATATGATAATAAAACTGAGAATACAATAGAAATGTTAAAAAAAAAACCTTCAAAATACAAAATACTTCAGCTATCAGAAGATCAGGTAGATATTAAATAATTATGTCTGAAAAAAGGAAATAGATCTTGCTATAAAGAAATTATCAAAGAAAACAATAGTGGTCCTATCTAGGGCCTCTGGTGGAATTCCTCTAATGGAATATCTAGGAAATCATTTGTTCTGACCAACTAGAACATGTACTAGGGATACAAGAATGGTTCACCGTTAGAAAAATAATGAATATAATTAATTATATTAAAAACCAAACCATCTCAAACCACATGATTATCTCAGCAGATGCAGAAAAGGCCTTTGACATAATTTTGATCCACAAACTCTGTTCCTAGGCTTATGCTCCTAAGAAAACCATTAATAAAAAGAAAATCCTCACATAGGTTAAAATATTTAAAGCAGCACTTTTTTGTGTGTGTGGAAAATCAAGAATTGGAAACAAAATAGATGACCTTTAGTCAGAATATGGCTAAATGAATTATGGTAAATGAATGTAATGAAACATCATCTTGCTATCAGAAATTATATATGTGATGAATATAAGAAGCATTGAAAAAATTTATATGAATTGATACAGAGTAAAGCAAGAAGATTCAAGAAAACAAAACCCACAATAAATGCAATGTAAATTGAGAAAACCACAAGCCAAAAGACTAAAGTGAATGTAACAAAATTATAAAGTTCAAGCATTATTTGAGTGAAGATATAGGAGGGGACACTCTCCACTTCCAATCACCCATTTGTGCAGGTGAGAGATCAACAGATGTTACAATTTTCACATGTGTTTGAACTTTTTTCAATGTATTTATCAGATGAGCTGATATTTTTTACCTGTTTTTCTTTTTTTGTCTTTAAAAATTATTATTTGTTTGGGATGGCTATCTGGGATGAAGTAGGGAAATGGATAGTGGGGACAACTATGATAATGTAAAAACAAAAGACATCAATAAAAACTTATTAAAAATTAAATATGAATGAATGAAATTACATTGAAGTTCAGCTAATATTGATCAATCATTATAACAAGGAAACTCAAAGGAACTAAGTATTTTCCTCAGTATATACTTGATTCACTTAGAAAGCCTAGAAATATGATAAATAAAGTCATTATCAATCTAAAATAGAAACATTTATAAAATCTTAGAAGACTGGTGAAGGATTAAGATATGTTTCCTCATATAGAGAGAGACAGATAGGCAGACACATATACACAGAGAAACAGAGAGAAGAGAAAGAGAATAAAGAGAGACAGAAATAGAGATAGACTTTGTTGATGCTGAAAAATGGGATCAAAAATGAATTAAAGAACAGACATTTGTCCAGAAGGGTATTGCTTAAGGAAATTAAACTGATGTTGATAAATTGTCAAACGAGATTAGAAGATACTTGAGCCAGAAAATGTTGTATCCTTGCCAGAGAAAGAAAGCTGGCTATGGGAACACCAGTTTAAAATAAAATTTCATTTGTAAAATTTTGCAGAGCAGAATGATAGTCTGATCTGTATTGTCCCATAGGATAAACGACAGAGACTGAACTTTTATTGGTATGGGGAAACCCCAAATAAGAAAACTTCTTTTTCCAGTACCCTCTCTGTAACTCACAGTCTTGCAGAATTATCTAGAATATGGAGAGGTTCAATGATTGCCTAGAAACAAACAACCTCTATATATCAGAATAACCTATTAGGTCCAAGGCCAGATCTTCATATACTTTGCCATCTTGCACCACAAAACAATGAATTGCAGAATACTTAATGTGTGTGTATACACACACACATACATATATATGTATATATATATAATGTTTCATAGGTACTATATAATACAATAATATTTATATAATTGAGAAAGAAAGGAAGACAGGCAGAGACAGAGAAAGGTAGACAGAAAAATAGTGACAAAGAGACAGAAACACAGAGAGAGATAGACAATCAGACAGACACTTTTAAGTGCTTTCTATGTGTCAGACACTATGGTAAATATATATATATATATATACACACACATATATATGTATATATGTGTATGTGTATACACATATATATGTGTATATATATATTTGCCATAGTGTATATGTATATATATATATATATATATATATATATATATATATATATATACACAAATTCACAGAGGGGCTTACATTTTAATGGGAGAACTGGAGTGTATAGTTTCTAGGACATAGTGAATTTACAGGTGTAAATTTAGAGGTGTGGGGGGCAAGATAAAAGTCCAGAGGATATCTTGGAGAGGAGTGAGGCAAAGACTGGATGACTGCTTTTCTCATATATATGGAGGAATTTCTTATTAGGATGTAGATTATACTAAATGACTTTTGAGGTTCCTTCTTATTCTGAATTTCAGTGTTTATGTGGCTTTGTGATATGTATAAAAATGACTGCAATAATAAAGTATACAAAATTGAGTTTTACTGTTTGGACTAATTTTTGTCATTTCTTTGTGGATATAAGGTGATTAATCAGAGCTATTTCAATTTTATTTTTTTAAAAAGAATGATTTTTTTTCAAATGAGTAGAATTTGTGTATCTTCTCCTGTCATTTATCCATTTGCAAATATTTTCCTTGAATATTTATATTGGTCCCTCATACATTTTTAGTGGTAAGATTTATCTGTTATATTTGCTGCAAATGTTTTCTGCATTCTTTTTCCCCTCTCTTTTTTTTATTCTGGTTAAATCATTTTTGTTGTAGATTTTAAAGAATGTATAAGTAATCAAATCCATCTACCTAGTTCACTTTAATTTATTTTATTTGTTCAAAAGGTAAAAAAAAAATCCTACTCTATAGTTGAGTTGAATATATTATTCCTTTTTCTTCTTACCATTTTATGGTTCTATTTTATATTTAAATCTGTTCCAGATGGAATTTATTATGGTATGTAGTATAAGCTAAGGATCTAATATCCCTATTAAATTTCATCTTGTTAGTTTCAACATTCCCTTCAAGTCTTTCATGATCTTTTATAAATCCAGTTTCTATTGCATAATGTATTTGCTATACCTACCAGTTCAGTGTTATATATATATATCCAATCCCTGCCATCTATGAAAAGGATAATTAGAACCACAGGACCACTGGATGATGGTCTAAGCGGAGCCAAATTTATAAGTCACCAGTTTGGAGGTGGGGGCAGGGAACATGTTTGATTCTCAGGAAAAGAGTTTAACACAGAAGGGGCAGGACCACGAAAACCCCACTATTCTCTGGTGAATGCTCTTTATCTATCAAGATCTGGAAGAGTTTGAACCAGGTTTGGTTTCAGATAGGATAAGTAACATGATTAGGGTTCTACAAGAAAGGAAAGGTCTGAGATGAAATTTGAACTTTGGTCAGAGTCAGGAAGACCTGGTTAAATCCTTACTCAGATGCCTAGTAGCTGTGTGATTCTGAATTAACCACTTAATTAACCACTTTGTGCCTAAATTTCCTTATTTGTAAAATGAAGAGGTTAGGCTCAATGGAATTCAAAGTGTTTTTCAGTTTGAAATCCATAATGTCATGATTCTAGAAGCTCTATACCTCCTGTATACCTAAATGTGGTGAAATCACTCCGGTAAGCACATGCTGTATCTGGTTACTATTGGTTCCTTTTTGGAAAGGTTCTCCCTTTCCTCTCCTATAGTCTTCATGCCTTGGCAGAATGTTCTAGCCCTTTGCCAGTTTTGACTCGGAACTTGATTTTACCTACCATCAAGAGGCATGGAAGTATATGTGTGGTTGGAGGTGGTGGAAGGAACCATGTTTGCATATAGAGAAGGATAATGGGGACTGGAAAGAGAGGCAGGTTGATGAAGAGTAATTTCGGAAGTCCTCTCTTCTTTACTTCCTCATTATTGTTGGGATACTATTATCTTCCTAGGCTCTCATCCTTAACTCCTTACAATATCTCTAATCTGTAGTTTTGTCAATTTTATAACATATTTGTATACTTTCCCTTCTTTCCTCTGACCCTGCTATAATTATGATAAAGGCGCTCATCACCTCATGCTACAATTGTTACAATAGACTCCTGACTATTATGCCTCCCTAAATCTTTTCTCATTCCAGTCCACATGACATTTATCTGCCAATTTGATTTTTCTAAATCTGACCATGTCATCCTTCCCCACCTTCCCTTTTCAATAATTCCAGTGGCTCCCTCTCACCTCTAAGATCAAATATACAATACTCTGGCTTTTAAACCCTTTATAACCTACCTCCCTCCTCTTAGGAGTCCAGATTTCTTACACTTTACTCTCTTATTTCCTACTTGTGTCATTCTGGGAAGTCATTTCTGTTAGTTTTCAGTTTCCTCAACCATAGGATGGGAATAATCATGGCACCTATCTCCCAGTGGTTGTGAGGATTAAATGAGATAATATTTGTGAAGTGCTTAAAATAGTGCTTGACACATAGTAGACACTTAACTGATGTTTCCCCCTTCTCTGTCTGAGGAAATAAGTCTTATGGGAGTATAAAAAGTAAGGGTTGTTGGAGAGCAAACTTTACCTACTTCAAAATTTTGTCTGGGGTTGTCCCATTGTTTTCAGGTCTAAATAATTAGTATGGAAACATGGACATTTTAGTGAATATCTTGTCTCCACTATCAACTTTTATTTTTCTACTTTTCTTCTTTTGGAGAAAGAATCCTTTTCCCTTGACTTATTGAGAACACAAAATGAGTTTTGAAGAGAAATTTGAAAAAAGCATGCTTGTAACAGAAGCTCTAGATAAGGTGAATAATGGTAAAGAAAGCCTGGAGCTGTGGGTGAAAAAGGAGCCAAACAGGAAAAAAAAAAAAAAAAATCAAGCAAGACAAATAAGAGGAGGAAACATCTGGACTGAAAACCTGAAAGTAAATTTTCTTCAAACTGTATTAGGTTTATTAGCAGGAGTAATAATATTTACACTTTCATAATGTCTTCCATATGAGAATTTCAAAGAACCATATAAACATTAATCAGTCTCCACAATACTTCTAAAGCATAGTTTAGTGATATTATCCCCATTTTACAGACAAAGAAATTAATTAAGATTAGTAAGCACAATGAATAGTTTCCCCTCAATTTAAAGTTTGACAAATCTGCTATAGGGAATGTCTATGATGTATTTCAACTAATTCCTTGAGAAAAATTAAATGTTAATTGCCAAATGATTGTTTCATGATGTTGCCTCAGAAGAATGTTCATTTGCATAGGAATGTAGAAGATTTTTAACAGTGTAATAGTCTAATCGTATCTATAACTGCTTTAGCCTTTTTATCCAAATGGACAAAGGAATAATTTAGAAGTGAATGGTTTTTTAAAATAAATAGTAATGTTTTTATGCTTATCTGCATTTACTTGAGATAACTATTTTACAAAGCTATGCCCTTTAGGTTTTCTTGATCTGGATCAAAATATTATGACTATGCCATAAAAGAAGGAAATTATTCTATAAGAAAACCAAGTTACAGAATTAAATTCTGATTAAGCACCATTGAAGTCTTTAAAAAGTAAATATAAATAGAATTTATCAGATATACTCATATGATTTCCTCATTTTATCTCATAGTTTTACTCTAAAATGTGGTAGAAGATAGGACAAATTGTACAAGTTTCTAGATCCCGTTTTAATACCACTCTCTTTTTAAATCTAAAAATAAGGTAGGAATTGATGAGCTTCTGAATGTGTGTTGGACAGAGAGAAACTAAAGAATTAATCCCCGAGGCAAGCAGGGAGAAGGCACTGACAGAAATCATGGTCTCATCTTCTGGAGAGGTCTTGAGCAGTCTCACCTTGCCATATCCTGTCAGAAATCTCAGTTATGTCCCTGAGGATAAATTTTCCCTACAATTTAATCTAATTATGGTCCATCCCATGGCTGCCGCCCTCCTTAAGGTCAATCTGCCGCAGCATCTGCCTTGTGGTGTTTTTCTCCTTAACCTTCCCCCACTCCATGCCCTAACTTCACTATACTTCTCAACTTCTCCTTCTTATTGCTAACTAACCCTTTTAGGGTGCTATATCCCTTTCAGGATTTAGCCTGACAGCTAAGAACATGCTTCACCCTCATGGGGTGCTCCCTTTCTACTGAGTAATTGTGAGTTCCACTGAGGAGCTGGTTTTTCAAATGTTCTCCTAATTTGATTTCATATTCACCATTCCTGGCGTCTATTTGTATCTCTGAAAAATCCCCTGGGTTGCCTTAAGAGAACCAAAGCAGCCCAGGTAAGAAAACAGAAAAGCATGAAAAGAGGAAGGAAAGAAGGAAGGAAGGAAGGAAGGAAGGAAGGAAGGAAGGAAGGAAGGAAGGAAGGAAGGAAGGAAGGAAGGAAGGAAGGAAGGAAGGAAGGAAGGAAGGAAGGAAGGAAAGAAAGGAAGGAAAGGAAGGAAGGGCTTCTGGATATTCAGCAAGCATGATCACTTCAATATAACATACATTATTAAGCTCTGATAGGATGAAGAACATAGTGCTAGTCACTAAATGCTAGTCACATAGTTTAGAGAAGGAATATTCCATACCATAATTGACCTTACAAGCTAATTAGGACATGATGTACAAAGATTTTGTGTCTGGGAACTTATTATTTTCTCCTTAAAAGTTTTGAGAGAGGAGTACCTGAATTTGGAAGATCAATTTCCTTCCTTCCTTCCTTCCTTCCTTCCTTCCTTCCTTCCTTCCTTCCTTCCTTCCTTCCTTCCTTCCTTCCTTCCTTTTTTCTTACCTGGGCTGCTTTGCCTCTCTTAAGGCAACCCAGGGGACTTTCATTTCTTGGGGACTTAACCATGTTGGAGCCACATTTAGTGTAGCCATTTGATTGTCTTTAACTCTAATAAATTTCAGAACTTCCCAAATTAAGTTATCTACCCATTCTCAGCTTTCTCAGACCCAAATGTGCCTTGTTTAATTACAATTGAAAACAGACAAATAAATAACCATTATTCTAAGAAGCAGTCCAGAGGTTTTAACAGAATTCCAAAAGAGTCCATATTATATATAAGGTTAAGAACGTTTTCTTTAGAAGAAATCATCAATAGTTATAAGATTGAAAAAAAAAAAAACTCCTAATGTTACAAACCCTCTGACCAATCTTTTAGTAATGTTTCTCTGAATTTAGACTAGATATCTTGATGACAGCTATACTATTAATTGCTTGGTTTCCATTCAAAGTCTTTTGAGTTATATTCTATATCTGAGCCTGTATGCATTATTTCAAAGCCAGGTTCACCTCTGAGGATGCAAGATCACCTTTGTGCCAAAAGGAGGTATAAAAAAAACCAATACTTTAGTTGAGAAATACCTTGTTATTCTTATTTAATTAAACATTCTTTTAAAAAATCTTATTGTTTTAGTGGGAATAGAATTTTGCCACATGAGCAATTTCCCAGTGCTATTTTAAAAATATTATTCATTCTTTGTGAAGTAGTATATTTATTATTGTTATTATTAATACTAGTTTTATTGTCTATTATGACCATAATTATCAAGAATAGCCCTTAACTGTAAATCCTTAGGGCTAGGTAATTGTTCTAAGTCTTGGGAACCACATTGATTGGGAAAAAGAACCCAGCTGGGGACTGACTAAATTCCATTAAAAAGGCACTTTTTCTTAAATGCTGCAAAATAGTATGGTAATAGTATGATATACCCATGGGAAATTTAGCATTCTTTAAGCTAGTAAACACTCAGATACTTGGCTCTGTGTCACTATTAATGTCAGTTTTCCCTTCAGCAAAGAAAGTTATAATCCAACTCTCCCTGCCCATCTTATTAGACTCCTTTCCAGGTCCTTCCAACAATTTGCCACAGAAAGTCTATCCAAGGTACTAAGGGCCTTTCTTCCTCCCTCTTGAACATGGTGAGGATATCATAAGAGCACTGGATGTCCAACTATTGCCTTTAATCTCACCATATGGTGAGAATACCCATCTTCTTGTTGAAGAAATAATCTAATGAATATATTGCTAATTGCATGATCAGAGCATGACTCCTTGATTGGTCATAGAGACTATTATTTTTTTCGACAGCAAGAATCTTTTCATAATTGCAGCAAAACAAAAGTTCATATGATATTGAGAAAACAGAATCACAGAACATGAGGCTTAAGATTCTGATTCCACATTCTTTTTGGCTCATACATTTCACATATGCTTTCTTTTATTCTAATTTTCCATTGTAATACCACATTTATAATGTGCTGTAATTTACTCTTGCCCACCATCCATTCCTCCCTTGCTCTTTGGGGTGATTTTTCATTTCAGTTCTTCATGATTCACAGCTATATAATGATACCAGTATAGAACTGATATTGAAAAGATGGACCTTGTTCTCAGGGAGAAATTTGGGGCCATTAAAGTCACCCTGTAATTTCCCAAATTCAAGATAACGTACTCCAATTTTTCTGCTTGATTCCAGGGTCTGTTCATTGTTCATTTGTATGTCCAAGATACATAAATAATGATGAAAAAACACTATAGATTGTCTATCCAGCTAAACGCTATAGTCAGGACAAAAAAAATTCTTTATCCTATTTTTTTTCTCATGCTGCTAGTCAATATAAAGTCTTTTGAATGATTATGAATCTCATTTAGAATTTTCTGCTGTGTTCTGGAGCTTGATATAATTAGAATAATGTCATCAGTAAGCAGAAATGTCTGAAAAAGCTCACCATTTGAAAAGTATCTTTCTTCAATTTGAGTCTATTCAGAGGATTTCTTGTATGGTAGTAGAGAACATTATTGGCAAACATGTGTGTCCATATTTTATCACTGTTGATTTTATTGATTATAGGATCATCAAAGTCATCATTCTCATATACTTCAAGGAAACATGTATAATTTTAACACATGTATACATATATATGTAAATATATATATATATATATATATATCCAAGACATCATTTTGAAGAAGGACCTTTAAAGGCATCTTGCTCTTTTGAATCAAGCCCTAGATGTTTCCATTAATTTCTATTAAATAGTGTCATCAAGGATATATATTTGATGCACATATTGAGTATTCTCATAACTAATAATAATAAAAATAGGAAAGTAGGCATATGTGTTAACAGTCAGTCCACAAGTATTTTTTGAGCACTTTGTGCCAGGCAGTGTGCTAAGAAATGCAAAAACATACTCCCTTTCTTTGGTAATAAGAAGGGCCAGGGCTTGACATCCTTGAAATACATTGATCTCAAAATGTCTCTAAATCTGTGTTGCTTATAGCACAAACAATCTCTGTGTATATTTGGTCCAATCAAGGATATTCCCTATCACTGTAAATGATAATTATTTTATAATTTTCTTTGTTTTATGCCATAGACAAACAATTCAATTCCTAGTGTTGTCTTACTCTGTGCTTAGATGAATTAGTCTTTTGGAAGTAGGCAATCTGTTGGTAGGGCCATACTTGATTCCTTTTTAGCATGGTAGAATGTGCTAGAGTTTTTCATTTACTAATATAATCTTTCATGCAATGATGAGATTTTTAGTAGGATTTTGTAGAAGAGTAAACTGATAAGTTAATAATATCTACAAAATGGAGGAGTCAGTGGGTTTTAAAAAAGTATTTTATTTTTCCAAATACATGCAAAGATAGTTTTTAGCATTCACATTTATAAAGCCTTGTGTTTCAAACTTTTCTTCTTCTCTACTCCTTTTCTCCTCCCCAAGAGAACAAGCAATCTGATATAGGTTAAACATGTGCAATTCTCCTAAACATATTTCCATATTCATCATGCTGCACAAGAAAAATTAGATCAAAAGGGAAAAAAAAAACATGAGAAAGAAAAAAATCAAGCAAAATAACAACAAAAAGGTGAAAATACTATCCTTTGATGCATGTTCAGTGTCCATAGTTCTCTCTATAGATGCAGATGGCATTTTCCATCTCAAGCCTATTGGAATTGTCGTGAATTGCCTCATTGTTAAGTGAGTCAGTGGTGTTTTAACTGCCAGACTAACAAAGTCTTTCTTAGGGAATGTCAGTTTGTCAATGGACCTTATGCCATTTAGCATTCTAATCAATGATTTGAAGAAAGAAAAATAAAATAAGTATTAAATGTATTGATGACAAAAACAAGAGTTTCAGCTAGGAAGTTGGATGGATAGGATCAGAAGATGAAAAAATGTCAGCATGTTAGAGCATTGAGCTGAATGAATCTAATGCAATGAAATTTAATGAGATTAAACAGAAAGTTTTACATTTTGTTAACCATCAACTTGTTAATTATGAGACTATAGAAGCAAAGGTACACAATATTTTTTTCTCAGTTTATTTATTTTAAAATGAACTATAAGTTTGCTATGAGTTAACAGTGTTATATAGCATTTAAGGAAGATAGGATAGTTTTAGCTCCATTAAAAATTTTTTTTTTGTAATTTTTTTATATCCATGAGAAATGCTTCACTGGAGGAGAGCCTTTAAGGCTTCATTTTGTCTAATTTACACACGATCATAGATTGAAGTCTGGGAGGAAAAATCAGAGTTTATTAATTTGTCATTTTATGATGAATAAATTGAGGCATAGGGAAGTTAAGTAAATTGTTGAAGGTGATACATGTAATATAACACCACAAAAGCATAATTTTAATACAGGTCTTTTGACTACAGAGCCAGGTCTTTCCATGGTACCACATTGCCTCCTCAGAGTCGATTGTGTTCCTGTGAAGATGTGGTCTGAAGTAAAATATTATTTGTAAACTTTCTTTTCTTCTTCCTTTATTAAGTATGTTCTCAATGTATGTGAAGATTATTCTTAAAAAAATTTTGTAGATAGATAGGAAAGTAGGTATAAGTCAATCCTCATTATTAATTTATCATGTGGATTCCAGATATACAAATTTACTTAATAATTAAAATTTATTTGTTGTTATTTGGCATTTTTGCAATCATTTGTGAACATGCACTGAGCAATAAAAAATTTAAGTTGTCCACTTATGTTCCCAGATGACGTTAAATAAGGTGATGTTTGATGAACTCTTCTGTCATTTTTGTGGTCTATTTGGTGTCACATTTTTTTGTCCTTTATGCTTTTTTTTGGTAATTTCTCTGTTTAAAATGATCTCCGAGTATAAGACTGAAGTGTTGTGTAGTGCTCCCAAGAGCAAGAACACTGATGTGTCTTACAGAGAAAATACAAGTGTCAGATAAGCTTTATTCAGACATAAACGTGTTGTTGGCCATGAGTTCAACATTAATGAATCAATAATACATTATGTGCAGAAAAGGGAAGAAGAAATTCACCAATCTGTCCATGAGGCTGCTAAAATAAATGTTGTGACCAGAGGTTTATAGGCCTGAACAATAGTCCAGAATGCACTAATTCAGTGCTCATTGTGATTTTATAGAACATAATTATAGTGAATGATGAAAAGCAATTTCATACTGATAGATAATTTTATTGATTACCCTTTTTAGTGACCAATGATAATTTACCCTTTTTCAGATATCTTGAAATGCAGTTGGATGAAAAGCTATAGAGCTTGTCCATCAGTGTATGAATCTTGGACTGTCATTGGGGATAAAGAATATAATGGGCAAATAATGAAATGGAAGCAGGTGAGTGGTTTATTTTGTCTTTGAAAAATTCTGCACTGTAATAAACTATGTAAATAACAAACCCAACAAAATTTATATGATTATTTCAATAGATGCAGAAAAATCTTTTGAAAAAAATCCTATTAAAATGACTAGAGAGCATAGAAAGAAATAAAACTTTCTTTTAAATGATAAATAATCTCTACATAAACCATCAATAAGAATTATCTGTCAATGGGATAAGTTAGAAGCCTTTCCAATTAGGTGACACAAGGATACCCATAATCACTATTATTCAATATTGTACTAAAAATGAACTATCATTAAAAGAGAAGAAAAATAAATTGAAGGAATTAGGATAGACAGCGAGGAAACAAAACTATTACTCTTTTTGCATATGATATGATGATAAAGAATCTTAGAAAACCAACTGAAAAAACTAGTCAAAATAATTAACAACTTTAGCAAAGTTGCAGGATATAAATAAATCATCAGCATTTCTATATATTATCAACTAAACCCAAGAAAAAAGATGGAAAGAAGAATTCCATTTAAAATAACTATATAATATAAATATAATATAAAATATTTGGGAATCTACCTGCCAAGACTAACCCAGAAACTATATGAATACAGTTACAAAATACTTTTCAAACAAATACAGTCAGACTTAAACAATTGGAAAACTATATTACTAATGGGTAGGCCAAGCCAATAAAATAAAAATAACAATTCTACTTAAATTAATTTACTTATTCAGTGTCATACTAATGAGATATCAAAATATTTCATAAAGCAAGAAAAAATGATAAAATTCATCTGAAAGAACAAAAGGTCAAGAATATTAAAGGAATCAGTGAAAAAAAAGTGAAGTAAGGTGGCCTAATTATACCAGATTGACTTAGAAATAGAGTGGTGGATCAGTAAAACAGATTAGATACAAAAGACACATAGTAATTTAGAGTTTGATAAACCCAAAGTCCCCAGCTTTTGGGATAATAACTCACTATTTAATAAAAATTTTAAGCAAAACTGGAAGATAATATGACAGAAATGAAATATATACCTTATATCATATACCAAGATAACATCAAAATGGGAACACAATATAAACATAAAAGGTGATACAATAAGAAAATTAGGAGAGCAAAAAATAGTTTACCGGTCAGATCCATGGAGAAGGGAAGAATGTATGACTAAATAAGGTAGACAGCATTCATTGAAAGATATAAAATTGATAAAAGTTTTTGCACAAACAAAACCAATGCAACTAAGACTAGAAGGATATTGGAAAGCAACATTTTTTACTGTCTCTGATAAAAATCTCACTTCTTGGATATACAGAGAACTGAATCAAATGTGTAAGAAAAATCATTTCCAGGAATTCTGGCCAAGTTAGTGGAGAGGACACACACATCAACTTAAGCACCATTTTTGCTCTCAGAATACTTTATTTCATGACAAGGCCTCAGAATAAGTGCTTGACTGAAAAAACCCACAAATAATTACCAACAAAAGATATCCTCGAAATTCACCAGGAAAGGTCTGTTTTTGCTTGTGGGTGAGGATGGTTAGATCAGGCGCAGACTGAGGTCAGGCAGTAAGAGTATGGCAGGCAGTCCACACTGAGCAGACCAGAAGGGGGTAGGGTGTGATCTCAGCTGTTTCTGTGGGGAGAACTTTACCACAGTGAGGCTACTTTGCCCTGGCAGCAAGGCAGTTAATCAGCAGAGAAGCTATAAACACAGAGGGTAAAGACTATAACCCTGTAAAGGTCTCTTGGGACCTGGCCATACCCACACAGAGTGACTCAGCCCATTCTCAGAATCTCAGAGTGCAGACACAATGAAGCCATTGTTGTCCTGCTAGTGCCTTGCTGCTGCCCCTGCAGTCTGTAGAGGAAGCTTGGTAATACCATTCAGCTCCCCCTGCTCCCCCCCAAAAAAAGCAAACTGCATTTGTTTTTTTTTTGTTTTGTTTTGTTTTGTGATTTTTGTTTGTTTTCATTGATTCTTCTTTGACAAAATGAGCAAAAAATGTAAATGGGCTCTACTATTGATAGCTTCTATATGGATAGAGAGCAGATTTTAAACCCTGAGGAGACTAAAAACAGACTGTCTCCAGATGAATTCCCAAAGGGGGATATGATCTGATCCTCAACACACAAGACTCTCATAGAAGAAATTAAAAAAGCTCTCACAAGAGAGCTAGAAGAAAAATGAGAAAAGGAAAGGGAAGCTTGGCAAGAGAGTCTGGATAAGTCATCCCACTCACTTAAAGATAGAGTGGATAAAGAAATCAAATCCTTGAAAAACAGAATTAGTGAATTGGAAAAGGAAAACAACTCCAAGGAAAACAGAATTTGTGAATTGGAAAAAGAAAATAAAATTGGCAAAATGGAAAAAAATTCCATAGAACAAAACAACTCACTTAAAAATTCAATTGGACAATTAGAAAAAGATATAAAAAAGTGAGTGAAGAAAATAATTCTTTAAAAATTAGAATTGAACAAATGGAATTGAATGACTCTAGGAGACACCAAGAATCATTCCAGCAAAACCAAAAAAATGAAGCAATGGAAAAAATTGTCAAATACCTTCTTGGGAAAACAACAGACCTGGAAAATTGATCTAGGAGAGATAATCTAAGAATTATTGTACTTCCTGAAAAATATGATGAAAAAAAGAGCCTGGACACTATTTTCCAGGAAATTATCAAAGAAAACTGCTCAGAAATTATAGAAACAGAGGGTAAAATAGACATTGAAAGAATCCATCGATCATCTACTGAAAGGGACCCTAAAATCAAAACTCCAAGAAATATAGTGGCTAAATGCCAGAATTATCAGAGGAAGGAAAAAATATAAGCTGCTAGAAAAAAATCAATTCAAATATAAAGGAGCCACAATAAGGATTACTCAGGATCTATCAGTGTCCATATTAAAGAATCGAAGGGCCTGGAATCTAATATTCCAAAAGGCTGAGGAACTTGATATGCAGCCAAAAATAACTTACCAGCCAAAATGAGCATTTTTTTTTTCCAGGGAAGAAGATGAACATTCACCGAAACAGATGAATTTCATCTATTTCTGATGAAAAAATTGGAACTAAACAAAAAGTCTGATCTCCAAATATAGGACTCAAGAGAAACCTAAAAAGGTGAAAAGAAATCTTGGGAACTATATTTCTGTTATAAAGATATAAAAAGTGGGGGTAGAGAAGACACATGTGACTTTCTAAGCTCCTTTCATACCCTCATTACCAATTTTTTAAATCAGCCTCAAAAATAGTGCTTGACTGGAAAAATTCATGAAGATTGGAAGAACAACAATTTACCAGCCAAAGGTAATCTGGAAATCATCAAAAAAAGTTTTGTCCTGAGGAGTGGGACAGATCAGCATAGGCAGGGATAGAAGCAGGAGTGGGGGCAGCCTCCATGGTTGGAAGGTTTACAGAGAGCTCTCTGCCATAGCCTGACTGCTTTGCTTTGGTTGCAGAGTAGTGGACTAGCAGAGAAATTAGAGCCTAGGGTAGAGGGCACTCTGAAGGATGCCAGAACCTAACAGGATCTGACTGTGCCCACCCAGGACCGGAAGTGGCTCAGCGCAGACCATAACACAGCTCTGCAACAGCATTCTGCAGCTAGGGGCTTTTGCTAGGGGCAGTCATAAATCTGCACAGCAAGGGGCATAGCCTGGGGCAACCTCTAATCTGCACAGTGGGGGGCTCGGCCTGGGACAGTAGAATTTCCCCAGCTCGACTATGCTCCCCAGGCAGAGAGACTTCCGGTGCCATGAGGGCTAGGGCAACTGCTAATACTCAAAGTAGGCTTGGGGGGGGGGGGGGAACATTGATATTTTTACTGCTCAGCCTCTAACCCCAAGGCAGTCACTAATCCTCACAGCAGGGCTCCTTGCAGGGCACTTCAGTAGCTTGACCTGTGATACCCAGGCCTAGTCACTTCTGGGGTGGAGCACTTCCCAGAGCACTCCCGCAGCTCAGCTGCTCTTTGCAGCCTATTGACAGGACAGCTACTGTCTATATACCTATCCCTGTTCTGCAGAGGAAGTTGATAACCTCCTTGCCCTGAAGGCAGATTCTAAAGGCTTTTAAAAAATGAGGAAAAAATCAAAAGGACCATCGATAGCTTCTATACAGAAAGAGAGCAGGTTTTCACCCTCTGAGGAGACCAATAGCAGACAGTCTCCAGACAATATCCCAAAGGAGATGTAACCTGATCCCCAATACAAAAGCCTCTCCTAGAAGAAACTATAAAAAATCTTAAAAGAGAACTAGAAGAAAAATAGGGAAAGTAAAGAGAAGCTATGCAAGAGAGCAATAACTTCCTGAAATGTGAATTAGAAAAGGTAAAGAACTCCCAGGAAGTGCAAGGAAAAAGAATTTGTGAATTGGAAAATGTAAAGAACACCCAGGAAAGCAGGATTTGTGAACTGGAAAAGATAAAGAACTCCCAAGAAAGTAGGATTTGTGAACTGGAAAAAGAAAATAACTCAGTAAAAAAAAAAAAAAAAAAAAAAAAAAAAAAAAAAAAAAAAAAAAAAAAAAAAAAAAAAAAAAAAAAAAAAAAAAAAAATTAGTGAAATGGAAAAAAAATTCCACAGAGCAAAACAACTCATTTAAAAACTCAATTGGATATATACAAAAAGAAGTTAAAAAAAGCTAATGAAGAAAATAACTCATTAAAAATCAGAACTGAACAAATAGAAATTAATGATTCATTGAGACATCAAGAATCATTCAAGCAAAACCAAAAAAAATGAAAAACTAGAAAAAAATGTTAAATATCTACTTGGAGAAATAATAGACCTGGAAAATAGATCTAGGAGAGACAGTCTGAGGCTCATTGGAATTGGACTTCCTGAAAATTATGATGAAAAAAAGAGCCTAGATACTATTTTACATGAAATCATCAAAGAGAACTGCCCAGATGTAACAGAATCAGAAGGTAAAATAGACATTGAAAGAATTCATCGAACACCTTCTGAAAAAGACCCTAAAATTAAAAACTCCAAGGAATATTGTGGCAAAATTTCAGAACTATCAAACTAAGGAAAAAATATTACAAGCAGACAGAAAAAAGCAATTCAAATACCGAGGTGCCACAATAAGGATCATTCAAGATCTGGCTACTTCCACATTAAAGGATCGAAGGGCCTGGAATCTGATATTCTGAAAGGCAAAAGAACTTGGAATACAGTCAAGAATAAACTACCCAGCTAAGCTAAGCATTTTCTTCCATGGAAGAAGATGGACATTTATGAAACAGATGAATTCCCATTTGTTTCTAAGGAAAAAAACCAGATCTAAACAAAAAATTTGATCTCCAGCCACAGGACTCAAAAGAAGCAGAAAAAAGGTAAAAAGAACTCTTGAGAACTGTATTTTTGTTGTGGATATACATAAAGAGTACATGTATAATTTGATTTTACTGATATAACATAAAAAAGGGAAGCAGAAATGGAAAGGGGATAATGTCAGAAAAAGGGAAAGGGGGAGATAAAAAGAAGAAAACTACATCCCATGAAGAGGCAAAGGAAACCTATCATATCTGAGGGAATGTAGAGAGAGGGAGGAACACTGTGTGAATCTTACTCTCATCAGAGTTGGCTCAAAGAGAAAATAATTGACATATTTGTTTTACAGAGAAACTTCTCTCACCCCATTAAAAAGTGGGAGAGGAAAAGGGAAAAGGAAAAGAGTAATAAGGGAAGGGTAAAAGAAAGGTGAAGGGATTCAAAGGGGGGAGGGAGGGATCCTAAAGAGGGAGAGCTGTGTGACACAAATGGTGCTCATAAGTTAATACTGGGAAAGGGGTTAAGGGGTAGGAGAAAAAGAAAAGGATAGTCCGCGGATGATAAAATGGCAGGAAATACAGAATTAGTCATTTTGACCATAAATGTGAATGGGATGAACTCTCCCATACAGTGGAGGCAGATTGCAGGCTGGATCAAAAGTCAGAACCCTACAATATGTTGTTTACAGGAAACACATTTAAAGCAGAGAGATACATACAGAGTATAGGTAAAAGGCTATTATGCTTCAGGTGAAGTCAAAAAAGCAGGGGTAGACATCCTTATCTCACATCAAGCAAAAGCAAAAATTGATCTAATTAAAAGAAGTAAGGAAGGAAACTATATTTTGCTAACAGGTAGCATAGACAATGAAGCAATACAATACTAAACATATATGTACCAAGTGGAAGAGCATCTAAATTCCTAAAGGAGAAGTTAAGAGAGTTGCAAGAAGAAATAGACAGCAAAACTATAATAGTGGGAGATCTCAACCTTGCACTCTCAGAATTAGATAAATCAAACCACAAAATAAATAAGAAAGAAATTAAGGAGGTAAATAAAATATTAGAAAAATTAGGTATGATAGATTGTTGGAAAAAACTGAATGGTGACATAAAAGAGTATACTTTCTTCTCAGCAGTTTGTGGAACCTATAAAAAAATTGACCATGTATTAGGACATAAAGACCTCAAAATTAAATGCAGGAAGGCAGAAATAGTAAATGTTTTCTTTTCAGATCATGATGCAATAAAAACTACATTCAACAAAAAAGTTAGGGGTAAATAGACCAAAAAGTAATTGGAAATTAAACAATCTCATTTTAAAGAATGATTGGGTGAAACAGCAAATTATAGACACAATTAATAATTTCACTCAAGATAATGACAATGATGAGACATCATACCAAAATTTGTGGGATGCAGCCAAAGTGGTAATAAGGAGAAATTTTATATCCTTAGAGGCTTACTTGAATAAAATAGAGAAAGAGAAGATCAATGAATTGGGTTTGCAACTAAAAAAGCTAGAAAAAGACCAGATTAACCCGATTAACCCCCCCCAATCAAATACTAAACTTGAAATTCTAAAATTAAAAGCAGAAATTAATAATATTGAAAGTAAAAAAAACTATTGAATTAATAAATAAAACCAAGAGTTGGTTTTATGAAAAAATAATAAAATAGATAAACCTTTGGTCAATCTGATCAGAAAAAGGAAAGAGGAAAATCAAATTATTATTCTTAAAATTGAAAAGGGAAAACTTTCCACCAATGAAGAGGAAATGAGAGCAATAATAAGGAGTTACTTTGCCCAACTTTATGCCAATAAATTTGATAACCTAA
The DNA here is from genome assembly GCF_902635505.1 of Sarcophilus harrisii. NCBI lineage: Eukaryota > Metazoa > Chordata > Mammalia > Dasyuromorphia > Dasyuridae > Sarcophilus > Sarcophilus harrisii. The sequence continues at coordinate 478,816,042 of NC_045426.1, forward strand.
GTGAAATGGATGACTACTTCCAAAAATATAGGCTTCCCAGATTAACAGAGGAGGAATTAAATTGCTTAAATAGTTCCATTTCAGAAAAAGAAATAGAAAAAGCTTTTAATCAACTCCCTAAGAAAAAATCCTCAGGACCAGATGGATTTACATGTGAATTCTACCAAACATTTAAAGAACAATTAGCCCTGATGCTATATAAAGTATTTGAAAAAATAGGGACTGAAGGAGTCCTACCAAATTCCTCTTATGACACAGATATGGTACTGATACCTAAACCAGATAGGTTGAAAACAGAGAAAGAAAATTATAGACCAATCTCCCTAATGAATATTGATGCTAAAATCTTAAATAAGATATTAGCAAAAAGACTACAGAAAAATCATCCCTAGGATAATACACTATGACCAAGTAGGATTTATACCAGGAAAACTATTAGTATAATTGACCCTATTAATAATCAAATTAACAAAAAAAATTTGATTATTTCAATAGATGCAGAAAAAGCATTTGATAGAATTCAACATCCATTCCTATTAAAAATACTTGAGAGTATAAGAATAAATGGACTTTTCCTTAAAATAGTCAGGAGAATATATTTAAAACTGCCAGTAAGCACCATATGTAATGGGGATAAACTGGAACCATTCTCAATAAGATCAGGAGTGGAACAAGGTTGCCCATTATCACCGTTATTATTCAATATTGTATTAGAAACGCTAGCCTTGGCAATAAGAGTTGAGAAAAAGATTAAAGGGAATTAGAGTAGGTAATGAGGAAACCAAATTATCACTTTTTGCAGATGATGTGATGGTATACTTAGAGAACCCCAGAGATTCTACTAAAAAGCTATTAGAAATAATTCACAACTTTAGCAAAGTTGCAGGATACAAAATAAATCCAGATAAATCATCAGCATTTTTATACATCACTAACAAAATCCAACAGCAAGAGATACAAAGAGAAATTCCTTTAAAATAACTGTTAATAGTATAAAATATTTGGGAAGATAACCCCTATCTGCTAAGGGAAATTCAGGAACTATGTTAGCAAAACTACAAAACACTTTCCACACAAATAAAGTCAAATTTAAATAATTGGAAAAATATTAAGTGCTCTTGGATAGGGTGAGCAAATATAATAAAGATAACAATACTCCCTAAACTAATCTAATTATTTAGTGTTATACCAATCAGATTCCCAAGAAACTATTTTAATGACCTAGAAAAAATAACAACAAAATTCATATGGAAGAACAAAAGGTCAAGAATTTTAAGAGAATTCATGAAAAAAAAAAATCAAATGAAGATGGCCTAGCTGTACCAGATCTAAAAGTATATTATAAAGCAGCGGTCACCAAAACCATTTGATATTGGCTAAGAAATAAATTATTTGATCAGTGGAATAGGTTAGGTTCACAGGATAAAATAGTCAATGACTATAGCAATCTAGTGTTTGACAAACCCAATGATCACAACTTTTGGGATAAGAATTCATTATTTGACAAAAACTGCTGGGCAAACTGGAAATTAGTATGGCAGAAATTAGGCATGGACCCACACTTAATATTGTATACTAAGATAAGGTCAAAATGGGTCTATGATTTAGGCATAAAGAACAAGATTATAAATAAATTAGAGGAACATGGGATAGTTTACCTCTCAGACTTGTGGAGGCGGAAGGAATTTGTGATCAAAGAAGAACTAGAGATCATTTTTGATCACAAAATAGAACATTTTTATTATATCAAATTAAAAATACAAATAGTACAAATAAAACTAATGCAAACAAGATTAGAAGGGAAGCAACAAACTGGGAAAATGTTTTTACAGTTAAAGGTTCTGATAAAGGCTTCATTTCCAAAATATATAGATAATTGACTCTAATTTATAAGAAATCAAGCCATTCTCCAATTGATAAATGGTGAAAGGATATGAACAGACAATTTTCAGAGGATGAAATTGAAACTATTCCTACCCATATGAAAGGGTGTTCTAAATCACTATTGACCAGAGAAATGCAAATTATGACAACTCTGAGATAGCACTAAACACCTTTTAGATTGGCTAAAATGACAGGAAAAATAATGATAAATGTTGGAGGGGATGTGGGAAAACTGGGACACTGATGCATTGTTGGTGGAGTTGTGAAGGAATCTAACTATTCTGGAGATCAATCTGGAATTATGCCCCAAAAGTTATCAAACTGAGCATACCCTTTGATCCAGAGTATTACTACTGGGCTTATATCCCAAAGAGATACTAAAGAAGGGAAAGGGACCTATATGTGCCAAAATGTTTGCTGCAGCCATTTTTGTAGTGGCTAGAAACTGGAAAATGAATGGATGTCCATCAATTGGAGAATGGTTGGGTAAATTGTGGTATATGAATGTTATGGGATATTATTATTATGTAAGAAATGACCATTAGGATGAATACAGAGAGGCTTGGAGAGATTTACATGAACTGATGCTGAGTGAAATGAACAGAACCAGAAGATCATTATACACTTCAACAACAATACTGCATGAGGATATATTCTGATGGAAGTGGATATCTTCGACAAAGAAAAGATCTAATTCACTTCCAACTGATCAATGATGGACAGAATCAGCTATACCCAGAGAGGGAACACTGGGAAATAAGTGTGAACTGTTTGCATTTTTGTTTTGCTTCCCAGGTTATTTTTATTTTCTGAATCCAATTCTTCTTATGCAACAAGAGAACTATATAGTTCTGCACACATATATTGTATCTAGGATATAGTATAATATATTTAACATGTATAAGACTGCCTGCCATCTAAGGGAGGAGGTGGAGGGAGGAAAGGGAAAAGTCGGAACAGAAGTGAGTACAAGGGATAATATTGTAAAAAATTATCTGTGCATATGTTATGTCAATAAAAAGGTATAATAATAATAAAAAAAATCATTTCCCAACTGATAAATCGTCAAAGGATATGAACAGGTAGTTTTCAAATCTAAGCTATCTATATTCATATGAACAAATTCCATAAATCAATATTGATTAGAGAAATGCAAATTAAAATACCTTATATATTTTAGATTGGTTAAATGATAGAAAAAGAAAATGATAAATATTGAAGATGTAGGAAAATTGTGACATTGGATTGTTGGTGGAATTGTAAATAGATCTAAACATTCTGAAAAATTTGGAACTATGCCTTAAAAGGCATTAAAACTGTGCATGCCCTTTAACCTGGCAATATCACTACTATGTAAAATAAAAGAGATTTTTCTCAAATGAGGAAAAAATTCTTATCCGTACAAAAATATCTATGCCAGCTCTTTTTGTTGTGGCAAAGAATTAGAAATTGAGAGGAGACATATCCATTGGGGAATTACTTAACAAGTATGGTATATGATTGTAATGAAATGCCATTGTGTAATAAGAAATGTTGATCAGGGTGATGTCAGAAAAACTTGGAAAGACTTACACGAACTGATACAAAGTGAAGTGATCAGAACTAGGAAAACATTGTATATAGCAACAGCAATATTGTAAGATAATTATGAATGGCAGCTCTTATCATTATCTTGGTGATCCAAGACAATTCCAAAGGAGTCATGATGAAAAATTCTATAAACATCCAGAGAAAGAGCTGACAGTGTCTGAATGCAGATTGAAGCACACTTTTTAATAAAAAAATCTTTTTTTTTATTTTGCATTCATGCATAAGTGTATGCATGTTTTTACACACACACACACACACACACACACACACACACACACATATATATATATATATATATTTGGTCTACATCTTCTTTTACAACATGACTAATATGGAAAAAAAGAAAAATTATGTACTATAATTAATGACCTTAAATTTATCATTCTAATAGAGGGCAATATTTTAAATATCAATATTTTTCTAGTGATAATTGGAATTTTTTGTTTTTGTTTTTAAAGCTTTTTATTTTTTAAATATATTCATAACTTTCATCATCTACCCTCTCAAAACCTTGTGCTCCAAATTTTCTCTCCCTCTTTCCCCCCTACCCTTTCCACAAATGACAAGTAATCCAATATATGTTAAACATGAGCAATTCTTCTATGCATATCTCCATAGCATCATGTTGCACAAGAAAAATCAGATCAAAAGGGGGAAAAAAGAGAACGAAAACAAAAAACAAGCAAATAACAATGAAAAAGATAAAAATACAAGGTTGTGATCCTACAGTCCTCTTGTGGGTACAGATGGCTTTCTCCATCCCAAGTCTATTGGAATTGACCTGAATCACCTTGCTATTCAATAACAATTTCTTGCTATTGACAAGATCCAAGTGCATCAGAATTGATCATTGTATAATCTTGTAATTGCTGTGTAAAATGTTCTCCTGGTTTTACTCATATGAGTTAGCATCAGTTCATGTAAGTCTCTTAGACCTCTCTGAAATCATCCTGCTTCTCATTTCTTATGGAACAATAATATTCCATAGTGATAACTGGAAGTTTTAAAGAATCAAAACACTATAAATCTAAAGCCAGAAGGAACTTCCATCATCTAGTCTAACTACTTCATTCTACAAATGACTAAATTGAGTTCTAAGGAGTTTAAATGATTTATTCAACGGTCTGCAAGCATCATAATAGGCAGAGAATGTGGGTTAAATTGACATACTCATCTTTCAGAGCTAGAACTCTTTTCACTCATGATTTATAGTTATAAATGTGGTAGCTAGGTGTTTCAGTGGTTAGAGTGTCAAGCCTGATGTCATGAATATTCATCTTTCTGAGTTGAAATCTAGCCCTTAGACACTAGCTAGCTGAGTGACTCCTGGATAAGTCCCTTAATCCTATTTGCCTCATTTCCTTATCTATAAAATGAGCTGGAGAAATAAGGGGCAAATCATTACAGTATCTTTGTCAAGAAAACTTTAAATGGGTTCATGAAGAGACAGACAATACTGAATCATAACAACAAAATGGCAGTGATTCATGGAACAGGATAGTCTCAGAAAAGATTCTTGTTGGAGATTACCCAAAGGATGTTGAAGAGATACATCATAGTTTTAAGTAGGCAGCTACGTATGATCAATGAAGAACTTTGTAGATGTTCCAAAGGAAAAATCACTAAAAGGAAATTTGATCAGAAAAGAGGGTGGGTTAGGATAATTGATAAGCATTTTGTGTTCTTTGTCATTATTTACTTGTAACACTCTTACTACTTGTCATGTGCATATGAAAGCTATCTTAGGTTTGAGCCTTCTGTAGGCTCATTAAAAAACCATAATTTGTGAGCCCCACCAATTTGTTGTTGTTTTTGTTTTTAGTAGAAGGTTTATTAAACTTTTTTCATTTGCAATCCCTTTTTTGCCCGAAAATTGTGACCCTAGATATATTGGTATATAAGTCAAACATTTAGTGATAATAAATCATAATGTCATGACTACCCCATTCAGTTACATGATGCCATATGGGATTGCAATTCAGAGTTTAAGAAACCTTGTCTTAATAGATCAACTATATTATAACTAGTTTCACTAAAAATCATTTGATTAAATATGATAGTAAATATAATAGTAATATTTATAAAACTTCATTTGCAAAATACTTTATATGTTGTTTAATTTGATCATCACAACCACCATATGTCATAATTATTCTCCTTTTGAAAATGGGGAGACCGAGGGGCAGCTAGATGGCACAGTAGATAGAGTGCCAGCCCTGAAGTCAGGAGGACCTGAGTTCACATTTGGGGTTGATGTTAGAAAAATTTTTTTCTAACAATTTTAATTGTTAGAAATTGAATATACTATCTCAAAAAGTAAGTGGATTGATCTCTTGCTAAAGATCTTCAAGCAAAAAATGGCTCTTTTTAGGTGTGCTGTAAAAATAATTTTCCTTGCATGTAGGGTTGAACTGTATGGCCTCTGAGGTTTATTCCAACTGTGTTATTCTGTGAACCTTCCAGACAAATCTATGGAATGAAAAGACATTTCATGACACCAGTCCCCTAAGGAGATGTTCACAGTGGGACAAGCTACCAATGACTTCCTTGTACTAATGCTATCACTTCACTCTTGCCAAACAATCCCAACACAATTTTCTCAAAGCTTAAGTTACCATATAAACAAATAATTAATTGCTCTCTGTTCAACTTCTAAATACCACATAATTCCTCTTCTGTGAGAAAGAGGATTAAAGATTATGATGAAACAAGGAATTCACTCTACTAGTTTGTTTCATCACTGTCTCATTTCTCCTTGTCTTCCTTGTTGCTCTCAAGTTTCTTTGGGGAGTAAGCTCGTGCTTTTTTCACAGATAGCATACTTTCTTTCAAAACTGGACCATAATCCATCAAATTTGAAGGTATAGTATCTTATTTGAAAAAAGTCAGTGGAGATTAGAGAAATTCCATCTCATTTTTCAACAAAAGCTGTTTCACCAAATTAGTGACAGTGCCCTTCTCCTTATCCAGAGATCTTACCATAGGATTTACTTTACCCCACACTGATACGGCATTTAGCAGCTGAAAAGTAAAAAGGCATTAACTGCTAAGGCCATGAGAATTATTTACCAAATGGATTATACTTCTAAGGATGACAATGTTTCCTTCCATGATTCCTTTGCTCAACTTCTCTGGAAATGTAATTTGTCTGAGAAGTATAGGAGAAATGGCTATCAGAGAAATGTAACTCAGTAAGGAGAGGGTAAGTGAGTACCTGTGGCGTTAAGTGAGTTCAAGTTACTTGGTCCAGACAAACTAAGCTTTAGGTCAGGGAAATAACTTGCAGATGTGTTATTACTAACTTACTGGAAGAGATACCTGAGGAAAGAAATATCAAACATAGAAGAGAGGCCATTAATGCTAGAAGGGGCCACATATTGATTGCCCTGGTCTTCAAGTCAAAAAGCAACTAATTCATTTAGTGCTGATTGTGTGCCAGGTACTGTTCAAAGCATTAGGAATACAAATAAAAGCAGAAAAACAATCCCTGCTCTCAATGAGTCACATTATAATAGGTGAAGACAATACATAGAAAGGATTTGAAAAGTGAAATGTATGTGTAGAAAGATAACTCTAAGGGTGGGCATCTATAGAGCAAACTCTTAACAACAACAACCACAACATGGATTGTGAACTCCTGGGGCAATTTAATATACTATCCAATTCATACTATTCTATTTTATTTATTCATTAAGTGTTCGTTCCAGTTATGCATCACATTTCATAAAGTAGTCTCTTCCTAATATACTTCTTCTCATCACTGTGTCCTCTCTCCTTATCTCTGAATTACCTTTCCCAGGCTCTTTTTCAAGAAGGTTGTCGTCTTTTCTCCTTCTGATTCAGATACCCCTTACTTACTTCTGGAAGAGAAATTTTCAGATAGTATTGTATTATTGTGTAATACTGTGTTCATTTGGAGATGTCACAATTTATTAAGGACATTGATAAAGTGAAGAATTTCCAGAGGATGAAAGTTAAGATGGTCAAAGGGCATAAATCCATGTCATAAAAGTTGAAGGAATTGGAATTATCTAGTTTAGAGATGACTCAGGGACTGGGAATAACAATACTAATAGCTATATATATATATACACATACATACACATATATAAATGATATATACCATATACACATATATGTGTATATATATGCATATATATAATTTTAAGGTTTTTCAAAGCATTTCTAATTTTATCTTTACAACAGGTAGGCACTATTATTCCTATTTTAAACACAAGGAAATTGAGGCAGAGATGTATTCCAAGCCTACATAGCTAGTAGATGCTTGTGACAAGATTCAAACTCAGGTCTTTTTGACTTGAAGTTTAGCACCTCATCTATCATTATCATCTGATAACTGTCTTCAAGTGTTGAAAAAGTTGTTTAATGGGAGAGGGATTAGATTTATTCTGTTTTGGCTTGGAGTGGGGTAAGAGAGGTGGGATAGTAGAGGAGGAAAGCGAGGATATCAAAACTTTTTTTGGATATGGCAGATGGAAGTATTAGGAACTGGAAAGAAGTTTGATGTTAGAAAAAAATTTTTTCTAACAATTATAGCTGCTGAATGTGGTTTGGGCTGCTGTGAGATATGAGAAGGAGAGAAGGGGAAATAAACATTTTTATAGTATCTACTATGTGGCAAGCACTATACTATGTGCTTTACAAATGTTATCTCTCAATCTTAATAGCAACTCTGCATTTATACCTATTTTACATTTTATTATCCCCATTTTACAGATGAAGAAATGGGAGTTCAGTAACACAGTCACATAGCTAGTAAATGTTTGAAGCTGGATTTGAATTCAGGCTTTCTAACACCAGGTTCAGAACTCTAGCTACTGCACCACTAGAGACATCCAAGCAGAGGCAGATCACTTGTTAGATATATTATAATGTATATTCTTTGGGGGGTACAGCTAGATGAATAGCTGAGGGTCCTTCACAGATAAATTCACAGATAAAATTCTGTGATTCTGTGGTTAATTGCCATTTTGTTTCAATGGTAGGATAGTTCTGTGCTGCTCACCACAATCTCCCCAAAGAGTAACAGGATTTTTTAGTTATCATTACAGACTGAATATTGAAGCTGTACCAGGGGGACCTAGTTTTGCAATCTTAGCAGTTCTACCTCCAGCTTCACAATTCAGCTTAGCAAGTTCATATAATGATTTCAAAGTAAAAAGCACATATTTTCAGTGTATAGCCTACCCCCTTTGACTCTCCTTACTGATCCCCCAATAGTAATAGCTGACATTTATTTAGCGCCCTACAACTTTGCAAGGTATTCAGACAAATTACCTATCTTTAAGCGTCCAAATCTGATTGGCTGTTTTGGGAATCTAGTTCTAAATAGATCAAGGTGAGATTTGCAAGGTCATAACTTATGGTCCTAGCAATTATAGTGCTTACATCATTATAACAATAGATGACTTTGAGGTCTTTATATAAGATATCCAAAAACCATTTTGATATTCTCTCTTTCCTCCTCCACTATCCCACCTCTCTTACCATACTCAAAGCCAAGACTTTTTTTTAGAATAAAGAAAGTGGCTCTCCTAAACTAACTTGTAGAAGGATGATTATCCTTATCAAGGATGAAGTAGTCCCAAGTGAAGACTTCTTCCCTGCCTTCATAAAATGAATGAGAACTGAGGAATGTCTTCAGTAGAGACTTTGTAAAACCGCCTCCCCTAGATGGCAAGTAATCCAATATATGTTAAACATGGTAAAAATATATGTAGATCCAATATAAGTATACATATTTATACAATTATCTTGCTGCACAAGAAAAATCAGATCAAAAAGGAAAAAAGAAATGAAAAAAAAATTCAAGCAAACAACAACAAAAGAAGTGAAAATGCTATGTTTGATACAGACTCAGTTTCCTCAGTCCTCTCTCTGGGTGTAGATAGCTCTCATCATCACAAGATCATTGGAACTGGTCTGAATCATCTCAGTGTTGAAGAGTCACATCCATCAGAATTGATCATGGTATAATCTTCTTATTGCCGTTTATAATGATCTGGTTCTGCTCATTTCATTTAGCATCAATTCATGTAAATCCTTCCAGATCTCTCTGAAATCATCCTACAGGTCGATAATAAGAATTTAATTTATGTAGAACATTTTATAAATCTTAAAGTGCTATATAAAATGCAGCTGTTGTTTTTTTCAGAGGCAAGAAAACCTGTTAGATAGGAGGTTGTTGCAAAGGTCTAGACCTAAGCAATACTTATCATGTAGAAGTGGTATTAAACTTCCTTTGTTTATTCCAGAGGAAGTTTCTGAGAATGATCTAAGGAAAAATGTTGATGTAAGGAAAGACTTGTTGAAATGACAGCTATCCAAAAATAAAGTAAGCTTTCGTGGAGTGGTAAATTTGCTAATACTGAAGGTTTCCAGTTAGAGACTGGCTGGTCATTACTCTAGTATACTCACTCCCCTCTCCTCTTTTTTTCCTCTCTGTCTCTCTCTCTGTCTCTGTCTCTCTCTGTCTCTCTGTCTCTGTCTCTGTCTCTGTCTCTCTCTGTCTCTCTGTCTCTGTCTCTGTCTCTCTCTCTGTCTCTGTCTCTCTCTCTCTGTCTCTCTGTCTCTGTCTCTGTCTCTCTGTCTCTCTCTGTCTCTCTGTCTCTGTCTCTCTCTGTCTCTATCTCTGTCTCTCTCTGTCTCTGTCTCTCTGTCTCTGTGTGTGTCTGTGTGTGTGGGTCTTTCTCTCTCTCTGTCTCTGTCTCTCTTTCTCTGTCTCTCTCTGTCTGTCTCTGTCTCTCTCTCCTCAGTGTTGGTTTGGACTCAATGACTTTTGAACCCAAATGAATTATATGAGAATCTGTGATTTTATGGGAAAAATAGTATATTCTTGTTTCAATGCTCATCTGGTTAACAACTTGATTAAAAGTTTTTTTTCTTTTTCAGATAAGAATGGATATCTAGTCAGTACTACAGATAATAAAGTAATTTTACTTAGTATTTTAGTAACATAAAAAAGAACAAGAACAGTATTGTGGTCAAGTGGATAAAGTGTTAGACCTTTAGTGAAAAAGGTTAGATTCATATTCTATTTTGAAATTTTACTAGCTATGTGATCCTGGCAAGTCATGTTAATCTCTATGTATTTTGTTTCCTCATCTGTAAAATAAGAAAGTTGGTCTTAAAGATTGGTAAAGTCCCTTCTAGTTAAACAAACACCATCTACAAAAATAAGAAAAAGTAACATTAGTTAAAGATTACATTTAAATAGAGTTTTGCAGGCTGATTTCAGAAAAGCCTGGAAAGACTTATATGAACTGATGCTAAGTGAAGTAAACAGAACCAAGAGAACATTGTACACAGTAACAATAAGATTATGTGATGATCAACTATGATGGACTTGGCTCTTTTCAACAATGAAGTGATTCAAGGCAATTTCAATAGACTTGAGATGGAGAGAGGCATCTGCATTCAGAAAGAGAACTATGGAGGCTGAATGTGGATCAAAGGATAATATTTTTACCTTTTGTTGTTATTGTTTGTTTGATTTTTTTTCCTTCTGATGTTTTTCTCCTTTTTATCTGATTTTTCTTGAGCAACATGATGAATATGGAAATTTGTTTAGAAGGATTTCACATGTTTAATCTATATTGAATTACTTGCTGTCTTGGGAAGGGGGGAAAAGGAGAAAAATTTGGTACACAAGGTTTTACAAACATGAATGTTGAAAACTATCTTTGCCTGTATTTGGAAAAATAAAATACTATTAAAAATAAAAAAATAAATAGTGCTTTACTATTACAGATTGGAGGTCTTGTTTCTTTTGAAAATCAAGCAACACTGTAGATTGGATATTCATGAGCTGTTTCAAGGACTACCTGTGAATTATTATTTCTATATAAATATTCTCAGATTAGTCAGTCCTAACTTTTCTTCTGACCTCTAATCTTTCACCTTTAACTTTCTATAGGACACCTTGTTCCTCATGGCCTATAGATAACTTAAACTTAACCTGTCCAAAACTGCACTCATTTTGCCTCCCCCTTCCCCCAAACCCTCCCCTTCTTAATTTATTATTGAAAGCACCACCATTCTCCTGGTCACTCAAGCTCCCAACCTGGATGTTAACCTTGACTGCTTACTCTTTCTCACACCCTATAGTCAATATTGTGCTAAATCAATAAACCTCCTGAGATTGTGAGTTTTGTCTTTCTTTTTATCCCCAGTTCTTAGAACAGTGATTGGTTCTTAGTTGCCTGTAAATACTTAATGACTTGATTATCTCTTTGCTGTGTAATATTTCAGTCACATAGGAGAAGGACAATATTTGCAACCTAGTTCTAAAAGTACTTAGGAGTACCTAAACTGTGTCTGAAATATTGTTCATGGGTATATTGAATCTTGAAAGTCCTCTCAACTGCCATTTTCCTTTTTGTTTCTAATGCACTCATTTTCCTAAAAAACAAACAAAAAACCCTTGTATCCCCCTCTCCACCAAAAAAAAAAAAAATTAATCAAAAAACCCCCAACCCTTCTGCTTCATTCACATTATTTCCCCTTCCATCTGGAGCTATATATTTTTCTTTCATCTTGCTGCAGGGGTCTATTTCCACATCTCCAATTGCCTTTTGAACAACACGGACTGCAGAGGTAGCTAAAACTCAAAATGCTTAAAATAGAACTCATTATCTCTCTTCTTTTTCCAAATTTTCCATGACTACACCATCCTCCCGGTCATCCAGGCTTGCAAATCTGATATTATCCTTTATTATTCAATCACCTATCCAATCTGTTTTAAAGTCTTGTAGTTCCAAAAAGTCCTACAAAAACAAATGTTGAAAACTATCTTTACATGTATTTGGAAAATAAAGAACCATTGAAAAATTTTTTTAAAAAGAATTACAATAGAGTTTTTAAAAAATGAAAACCACTGTGTGATCCCAGAGAGATTAAAATAATGTTGTGTTTATAAAATAATAAATTGATAGTTTAACTCTTTCAGGGAATGATTATTTTTAAATTCAGTGTGTCAAAATGGCTCCCTAATTGAAAGAGTTAACACAGTCTTCAAAACTACTCACCACTAGCCACTAGCCATCTGACTCAATATTTGCAAACAATTAAATTTTCCTATAAATAAAGTTGACATTTTTGCTTTAACAACAAAAAGTTTTGTAATTCCTACCTATACAATATTTTTCATATATATATATAATATAAATAATATATGCATACACACATATATATTTTTATATATGTATACATATACATCTATATGTATATGTATTTATATCTATATTCCCTTCTCTATTATCACACTCATCATGCCATGTCTAGATTGTTGTAATAGTCTGCTGCTTGGTCTCCCTGATTCAGATATCTCTCTATTCTATTCCATCGACCATTAAGCCACGAAAGTGATTTTTATAAAAGCATATATGTGACTGTTTAGTCTATAAAGAAGAAAACTAGGAATATAAGATAGGTGCTGCAAGTGTTTGAAGGGCTGTTATCTAAAAGAGGGATTAAATGATTTTATTTTGCCCTACTGGGCAGTTAGAGAGGAAAATAGCTAAGCTGTTAGTAAGGTCTGTTCCTCTCAAGGGAAAGAGGAAACTGATGGAATACCTGATGTCCATCAATCATTGTCTTGGTGAAGGAAACTGAGTGTTATCAATCTATTATTTTTATTCATAAAAATTGGCTTTAATATTTAGGGCTATCCCATGTGACTATGAAATTTATGGATGATTTTATATTATCTAAGGTTTTTTGGGCCATATCACCAGGTTGGCTTAACATGGTTGAAAGCTGATGAACATCTCTTCTGTAGAATAAATCTTGAAAGACCCATCCTTTCTGAGCTATTTTTTTTCAGAGCCTATTATGTAATACAATCTGTCATTTTTGGCTATCGCACATCCTCATTGCTTTTCTCTGTTGCCTATGTGTTCTTTCTCTTGGCACCCAAGATCAAATTTGAGCAAGTTTAAAGAGACATGTGGCACAAATGTAGAGTGCCTGTCACAGGGAAAGACGTAACAAAGGATGCACTATTATACAAGTTACCCATCTGAGCCCATTTCTTCTTTCTGCTGGAGAAACTGGCACGTTGACTTAACACTTTGTGAAGGGATGTAACTCCATTCTACTGGAGGAAAACATGGCTGACTGCCAAGAGCAGCAAGTGTAGGAGCAGCAGCCAATAATGGCAAAAAAAGAGTTTTCCCTTTTCTGCACTGCTGCTGCCTGAGTTTAGTATAGAAAATAAAAGTGGAAGCTTATTCAAAGTTTTCATAGCTTGATTTTGACTTTGTATGGTAAAATCTCACCAAATCAGACTATAGAGGTAAAAGGCTGATTGGAAAAAAAAAAAAAAAAAAACCACTTTATAATTATTATTTCATTTTATCTTCAAAACAACCCTGGGGAAGTAGATGCTATTATTATCCCATTTTACAGATGAGGAAATTGAGGCAAATTGGCCTGAAGTCCTCAGCTAGTACATATTTAAGTACTTGAACTCAAGTCTTTGTGACTCAGGCTCAGTATTCAATTTACTATACCACCTAGAACTGGTACAGAGTAGGTATAATAATAAATACTTATTGATTGATTGGTTGGTTGACTAGGCTCCTATAGAAAACATTTCTTGTGTCTATGGGGCATACTTTGATCTGTGGGATAGCAATATATGTGAAATAATGCCATGTTATAATGCAATTCCCCTTAAAGGAAACATAATTTGAGTATTTAAAAATTTAAGCTTAATTTTAAATCTTTTTTTTTGTTGTTGTTGTTGAGTCAATTGAGGTTAAGTGACTTGCCCAGGGTCACACAGCTAGGAAGTGTTAAAGGTCTGAGGCCAGATTTGAATTCAGGTCCTCCTGACTTTAGGACTGGTACTCTAGCCACTGTGTCACCAATTGCTCCCTTAATTTTAATTCTAATAAGATTTCTGAGCAGGGGCCCTGCTATGTTTGCTTTAATGAATATATACACACACACACATACCTGTATACTGAGTATATATTATATATATATATATATATAAAATCAAAAGCATTTGTAATTTATACATTAATTACTCTATATTTGAATGGATGTTTTTATTATAGTATCTGAAAACAGTATCTTAAAAATGATCCCTCAGGATCCCACAAATTTGTAGCACCAACTTTTGTTTCACAGATCATGCATAAGTTAACTTGAGTCAAATCTTGGTCAAATTGTCCTGAATTCTGAATTCATGAAGCTCATGTGAATGGCATAGTCTGTGGCTGTTACCTTACTTAGACCAGTTCTACCACAGCCACTGAATTGACTATTTTTTCAGTTGGTTTGCTTTCTTAGTTTATCTTCAATGGCACACACAATTGGTTTAACGAACCCTGCTGGGAGCTGAATGAGCCATTAAGATGGTCCCAAACACAGCATTGGCCACTTTTTGATACTGTGTTTTATCTCATGGAGTCACGGGCAAAGTTGATTCCTTTGATTCTTTGATTTTTTTTTTTTTTTTTTGTTCCTGCAGAACTTGTTAAATAATGGTAATCCTACACATTGAATCTGTTGAAGAGGCTGGGAAGCCAAAATAGCCCTAATTCGCTATTGTCCATGAACCTACACAGAACATCACTTTCAAGTAATTCTTTTTTTTTTTTTTTGGTCTAGGCTTTACTGGGTCTCAGCATGGGATAGACTAACCACTTCACTGGTGTATTATTATGGTAAAAAATAGGGTCATCAATGCAATCTCTTTGATGCATAGAGGTAACAAGGCTTTCATTTTTACTCTATAGTTGCCTAATCTGATAACAACCCATCTCTGAAAAACAACATGGAATTGAACTATGGATGGATTGTACACATTATGATTTCCAAAGAACAAAACATCCTCTTTAATGTGTAATGTCAAATCCTATTTATTCAGAATGGCTTGTTAAAAATGTTTCTTATTCAAAACATAAATGCTGATGCGGAACATTTTAAAAGGACCATCCCACATAATCCAATTTAAATTCATGTTTTAGGGATGGGAATGTGATTTACTTAGAACCTCTGATTTCTTCCCTCAGTTTTGCTGTTAACTGCAGTTACTGACCTTGTTTATGTTCAACTAATTCATCAGATACTATTTATTAAATAAATAGCATATGTAAAGCATTCTTCTATCTTTAGCATTACAAAAAAAAAAGTCTAATACAAAAAAAGTATTATAAAAAACAATTTCCTCATAGGTAGGAAAAACAAAGCATACAGCTACATTAAACTATTGAAAGGAAATTAGATGCTACAGTGGATAGAGTGCTAGGTCTGAAGTCAAGAAGATTCATCATACTGAGTTAAAATCTGGACCCAAATATTTATTAATGGTGTGACTCTGGCCAAGTTCCTTAGCTACCCCTTTCTTTCCCTTTCTGGCCTTCTGAGATGTAGCCTAAGGTTATACATTACCAGTTTGATTAGCAAAGGGTAAAGAAAAGGAAATAATCATTTATATAGTGTCTACTATGTGCCTGGCACTGTGCTGAGTTATATTGATAAATATTATCTCCTTTGATGCTTGTTTTATTATAAGCACCCCATCCCAGCTATTAGCTTCTATAATATTTACTCATTTATACGGAACCTTGTATATGTTAATTACTTAAATATTTGTTGAATCAAATAGAATAAAAAGAGTTTGGCAACTTTAGTGCCTCCTTTCTCAGTTATTGAAAATAATTTTTTGATGTAGATATTAAAAATTTATCTAAATCTAAATCTAAATCTAAAATTCACTTGTCAATATGTATGGACCATAGTTCCCCCTCCCCCATCCTCTCTCGACAGTGCATATTTATACTTTCTCTTTCTGATATCTCTACTTATTTTATTATGAGTGTATGCATTAGGGTTATATATGTGTTTTATAAGCAATCAACTATGTTCTTTGTGATTTTTATTTTTTCTCTATTTTCTGTGAATTATCTTTCTTCATTTTATTTTTCTAACTTGATTTTTCCTCCCTTTTAAAACTAATAGCTAATAATTTATCCATTCTTTCAGTGTATTCAGGAAACTAGTTCTAATTTTGTTGATCATTTCTGTACATTTTTTGTTTTCAGTTGTGTCCACTTTGCCAAATCTCAACATTTTTTATATTTTGCTTGTTTGGAATTTGTTAATTTATTATTTCTAATATTCTTTTGTATTTTATTAATATAGCTTTAAAGATATATGCTTTTAAAGACACGTTAATTGCATCACCCAAATTTTGGCATGGTTTTTGGTATTGTTCTATTTCTATTTGACACAGTTATCATTTTCTAGGACTGGTTCTTTGACCCAATAACTGTTTTGATATCTTCCTTTAAATTTGTATCATTTGTTTGTCTTGTGCTGGGATGGGTTTAATATTTCAGCCTTTTTAGATTTGTAATGACTTCTAGACTTTAATGACTCCTAACATGTGACTAAGTTTTGTAAATATGTCATGTAACATTGAAAACTATGCATATTTTTTCATTTTTCATTTGGAAAGTATATATTTCAAGGGTAATATAAAAAAAAGTCTTTAAAAGGATGTATTCACATCTATAGTTTCTTGTTTATCTTTCCATTAGATTTTTCTGGCTTTGAAGGAACATTAAAGTGTTATATAACTATTATGTTACTAACTCTCTCTTTTTTACATTTTAGTTACCTTTTCGCTTATGAATTTAGATACTATGCCATTTGGTGCATATAAATTTAATAAAGATATTGTTTCACTGTCACTAGTGCTTTTAAAGATAATGTAATTTCTTTCCTTCTTCCTTTCTTTTAATGCTTTAGATTTTTATTTCTACCTTAGCGAGTATTATGATTGAAACCCCTGCTTGCCTAGAATATTCATAAGCATCGTAAATTTTGCACAGCCCCTCATTTTCATATTGTACATGCATTTATTTTCAGATGTTTTTCATCTGTATCAAATAGCTTTTGTTTTTTCATCTGTTCTGCTATTCCCTTTCATTTTATTGAGTAGTTTAATTGGTTCATATATATAAGGTTATAATTACATTTTCTTCCATTTAATTATTTTGTTGTTTCAGTCATACTTCCTTCTTTCTGTCAGCAACTCTTCCCTGCTATCAGATTGGTTTACACTAATTTGATCATAGTCTTTTCCCACAGATTCTCCTTATTGTTATTTCTCATTTCTCTGCTCCATCTCAAGTTTCTTAAGCTCTCTCTCCTTCTACTCCCCCCTCTCTCTTTCCCTTCCCTCCTTTCCTTCCTCCTTGTTTTCTTTCCTCTCTCTCTCCCTCCCTCGTTCCTTCCTTCCTTCCTTCCTTCCTTTCTTCCTTCCTTTTCTTGTTTCTTTTAGGGATGGGAATGTGATTTACTTAGAACCTCTGATTTCTTCCCTCAGTTTTGCTGTTAACTGCAGTTACTGACCTTGTTGTGTTCAACTAATTCATCAGATACTATTTATTAAATAAATAGCATATGTAAAGCATTCTTCTTCTCCTTCTTTCATTTCTTTCTCCTTCTATCATTTCCTCCCTTTCAATTTCTCTCTTTCTTTCTTTCTTTCCTTTTTTCCCTCCTCTCCACTTAGACAAGAGAGCATATTTGCTGTTATACTGTGTTGCCCTTTATCCTTAACTCCTTCCCTTTGCATTCCTTTGGGCCTCTGTAACCATCTTCTAGAAGAGTATTCATTTGTTTTCCATTTATTTTCCATCCCAATTTATTCAGAAACCTATTTTCCATGCTCTATACATGTACACACTTTGTTATTATATATTTCATTTAAGGAAAGTCTTCTGGAAGATAAAAACTTTACTCTTTGTGCATCTGTTAGAATGATTACAGATCACACATAGTCCCCTCTTCTGCCTCAGGCAAATCAGATTGACAAAACTGACAAAAAATGAAAAGGCTAAATATTGAAGGATTTGTGGGAAAACATTCACATTGATGTTCTGTTGGTGGACCTGTGAAAGGACCAATTCTGCAAAACAATTTTGAATCCTATACTAAAAGTTACTAAAAATATATTTTGTTTGATTCAACTATGTCATCTCTAGGCTTATGTGCCAGAAATCAATAGAACAAAGTCATATATATATCAGAAATTTTTGTCGTAGCAAAAAACTGGAAAGTGAAGGAATGTCCATCACTTGTAAAGTGCTAAATGAGTTGTTCTTTATTATTGTTTAATTGTTGAGATCATTTAATTTGTTTTTTTGAAAGGTCTTCTGATGATTTTCACTCTTAGAAATATTAATTCATAGAGAAGATATGGTAGAAATCACTCTAGAAGTTCCTGAGTCATAAAACCTGGTCCTATTCCATAGTCTTATAATAGTCATTTACTCATTTTCCCCCCTGAGGCAATTGGGGTTAAGTGACTTGCCCAGGATCACATAGCTAGGAAGTGTTAAGTATCTGAGGCCAAATTTGAACTCAGGTCCTCCTGACTTCAGGTCTTGTGCTCTATCCACTATACCAACTAGCTGCCCCCCATTTACCCATTTTAAGACTAGTATGTCTTACTTTTTTATTTTGGGTTCATTTTAAAATTTATTTTTTATTTTTTGTTACTTTGTTGTTGGGTTTTTTTTTTTTTTCTTGGCAAAGATACTAGAATGGTTTGTCACTTCCTTCTTCAGTTCATTTTACAACTGAGGTAAATGGGGTTGTGACTTGCACAGGGTCACTCAGCTAGTAAGCATTGGACGTCAGATTTGAACTCATGAAGATGAGTTTTTCTAATTTCAGGCCTCATGCTCTATTCATATTCTATTTACAAATGTATTTCATCAATCCTGGATGCTCCTCTTTTCTTCATAGATCTCGTCCTACTCCTAAATAGGTAGAGAAATGAAAGCTACAAAGTTAGACTAATAATCCTTCTGGTTGTTTAGCTGTAAAAGGATGGGGAGCTTAAGAAATTGGCAAGAAAGAGAATAAGCATTTATATAGTGCCTGATATATGCTAAACACCATGCTAAGTGCTTTACAAAAATCTCATTTGATCCTTATAACAGTCCTGCAAGGTAAGGGCCTATTTTATAATTGAAGAAATAGGCAGATAGAAATTAAGTGACTTGCTTAGAGTCACACAATTCGTACGTACATGAGGTCATATTTGAACTTCCTGTCTCCAGGTACAGACCTCTGTGCACTATGGTTCTACCTAGCAGCATAGATTGGCAGTACAATACTGTACAAGTACTTTTCTGATTCATTTTCTTCCTTAATGAGGGAGCACTGAAAATCATGAATGTAGACAGTAAGAAGAAATTTTGTAGAGAGATTAAAGATGGGAATGGTGGATATGTATGTAGTAACCTATTTAAATGTAAGACACCTTCTTCTGGGCCTGAGTTAATAGAAAATGTATTTTGATTTTGGGGGGAATATGTTTATCTGATACTCCTTTGTGAAAGCTAATTAACATTAAATGGTTAGAAATTATTCTAAGATATCAATTAGTTAAATTATATTAGGACACTAATCTGATATTCCTTTTGTGAAAGCTAATTGACATTAAGTGGTTCGCAAATATTTTGAGGAGATATCAGTGAGTTAAATTATATCGGGATACTAATCATTAGAGAAGATATTGGAGAGAACACACTTATGAGTGCTTGAGGTAATAGCATAGGAATAACTCTCTCAGGGATAGTCCCAGAATCTTCAGAAGACAATGTAAGTAGTCACACTTTGGGGACCCCACATACTAGTACTTGTCTGAGTTGATAAAGTCTAGAGTAAAAAATACATATGGGGTTCATCTGGATCAAGAGATGGTATAAGGCTAGGTACTAAAGTAAAGAAATAGAAATTGGTGATGGTGGTACCATTCCAGATACAAACTTATATAGGAGTCTCTCTCCTGTCTGTTTCTGTCTGTTTGACTGTCTGTCTGTCTCTATCTGTCTCTGTTTTTCTGTCTCTGTATATCTGTTTCTGTCTCTGTCTTTCTCAGGTGTGTGTGTGTGTGTGTGTGTGTGTGTACACAGATGTATACATATATACATATATATGTGTGTATATATCTATCTATATCTATATCTATATATACATATGTATGTATGTATACCCAGAGAAAGAGAGACAGAGAGAGACAGAAGCAGAAGGACAGGGAGAGCGAGGGAGGGAAGAGAGAGAAAGGGACCCTCCCAATATCTCTCCAGAGCTCAGAGTTAGCCTGATAAGGCCATGTCTTTATCAGAAAAGAAAGGGAGGTTGAATTCTTCTGCTGGGGCCTATTCATTCTTAGGATTGTTAAAAACAAAACAACAAAACAAAAAAACAAACCCAGTTGTACATATAGCTTTTGCTAATAGGGTATTGAGAATAAAGTTTTGGGTTTAGGTTCAAATTCCACCTTAGATATCAATTAAACCAATTAAAAAATTTTATTTATTCATTCTTTTATTTTATTTTATTTATCCCAGAGTAAGCAGATAGGAAAGGGCAGTTAGATAGAGTATCAGTAGGACTCATCTTGTGTTCAGACCGGGGCTCTTATCTGCTATGTGATCCTGGTCAAGTCCCTTAATTCTATCTGCCTTCATTTTCTTGTCTGGAAAATGACCAGGAGAAGAAAATGGCAAACCACTTTAGTATCTTTGCCAGGAAAAAACCCAAAAGGGGGCATGGAGAGTCAGCCATGAATGAAATGACTTAACAGCAAAAAAGCAGACAGGAAATAATCACAGCAAAGCTAAGTTGGAGCCGTAGCTCCTCCATTAAATGTCACCATGCATTTCCAGAAGCAAGCTAATCAAACCTGCATGTACATTGTCAGAAGGCAGAGGCTTCTGTTCATGCTCTGAGGACTGACTGAGCTCTCCTTGGCCTGACCTCCATTACCTCCATAGATATGAAGAAAATAAGTAGGTTCAAAGAATGGGGCCTTTGTTACTGCGAGAGGGGAATATTTGACACAGGGAGGCCCCCAGTAACTCATTGTCAGCAAAAGAGCATTGAACAGAGCTAAAATTCACCAACTTTACTAATTTGCTTAGAGTTGCTTCTGCCTAAGAAGCTGCTTCTATCTTGGTACTAAATTACTTACTAAATTACTTAAAACGATGAGATGTGATGATTATTTTTAAGAGTAAATATATCTGTTGTTCTAAAATGGATGAATTCCTACTGCCCAAGCTCCATTTTGGTCTCATTCATAAAGATGATGATATTAATTCCCTTGTCCTTGAATTAAATCTTTGACATTTCCAGCAAGCTTTCAGGAAAGAAAATCTAGAACTGTTTTAGCCTTTTAAACATAAGATTTTCTTCCTTGTGAATAAAAAAATCAGACCTTTCTCCATTTAGCTAAGTAGTTTTGTCTTATTCAGAATTGTTCACATATCCTTTAAAATTCTTATCAACTAGATGAATAATTTCTCAGTAAATGTTTTTTTTTTTAATCACACTGAGGATATAACATTATTTAGTGGAAAGAGAATAAGATTTGGAATCATAGCAAGAGTTCAAACTCCAGATTTATCACTTTCTAATAGAATGACTATTGATAAGACACTCAAAATTCTGGGTCTTAGTTTTCTTTTTTATAAAATGATGATAATACCTCTATTCCTGACTTCACAAGGTTATTGTGAGAAAAGCACTTTGTAAACCATAAAATATTATCCAAATATATGGTTTTCACTATTATTTCATTCATTTATAGTCATGGACATCAATTATTTCATCAGTAAGTATACTTTCCACCAGTGGAAACTGAGTCTCATATACTTTTAGTACATGATTTCCATGATGTACTGTGGATGAAGGAATCAACACTTAATAATGCTGAACCTCCTTGGATTTAAGTTGGTCCTGTCACAATAGCTATATGTTCTGTTTTCTGTAACTGGGCCAGGACTCAAAGGCTTTCTAAGGTGATAGGAACTGCTATGATTGATGCTTATCTGATAAATCCTTCAAGAGTCATCTCCATACTAAGATAAAGCATCTTGTCCTAAGTAATTAAGGTAATAAGGATTTATACAGTGTTTACTATGTACCAGGCACTGTGCTAAATCACTATTTACAAATATTATCTCATTTGATCCATATAATGACAAAATGACATTTTTTATTATACTAATTTTACAGAGACCAATTGAGGTCACGTGACTTTCTCTATTAAATGTGTGAAGACAAATTTGAACTTTGGTCTTCCTGATTACAGGCCCAGTACTGGATAGAGCAGATAAGATCCACTGCATCATTTACCTGTCTATATAACCTTAGGATTATTAAGTAAAAATTATATAGTTTTTGTAAATATGGTATAGTAGAATAAGGTGCTGGAATTAGGGCCACAAAGTTCTTGGTTCAAATCCTACCTAAGACATCTACTAGTTGTGTGACCTGAGCAAATCATATAGTCTTTCTATGCCTTAATTGCCTCATTTATAAAATGAAGTGGTTATATTGAATGGCCTCCGAGGTCCCTTCTAATACTAAATTTATAAATTAGATAAATGTAACAATTGGTGTTATTAAAATATATTTAATTCAATTTCAATTTAATATTTCCCATTGTATACATACAACTAAAGCTATTAATTTACTCATTTATTTGTTTTATTTATCTTATCTACTTACCTATTCAATATTCATTCATTTATTTATCTATTAATTTATTTTTTCATACAGACTTAAAAAAAACTTTCTCTGTCACCATTTCCCTCCAAATTGAGCAAATAAATAGTAGGGACAGCAGTTTGTCTAAAAAAGTTTGTCATTGGCATAGCAGGTCAAAATTTTCATGAAGATCAGGGTAGAACTAAAGCTTGTGTGTAGACTTTACACTTTCACTCTGGGTGAGATGAATAGACCAAGTGTTACTTTTTTTCTAGTTAATTTTTTTGTATAGCTTTTTATTTATAAGATATATGCATGGGTAATTTTTTTCAGCATTGATAATTGCCAAACCTTTTGTTCCAATTTTCTCTTCCTTCCCCCCACCTTCTCCCCCAGATGGCAGGTTGACCAATACATGTTAAATATATTAAAGTATATGTTAAATATAATATATGTATACATATTTATACAGTTATTTTGTTGCACAAGAAGAATTGGACTTTGAAATAATGTACAGTTAAGTTTTTTTTTTTAAAGGAAACCTTCTTCTACCTTTTGACCATTTATCTTTTGGAGAATGACTCTTAGTCTTACAAATTTGAGTCAAATCCTTTTGCAGCTTGGAAGTGAGGCCTTAATCAGAGAAATTTGTAAAAACTTTCCCCTGCACTTATGTTTCCCTTCTATTTTTAACCAAATTAGATAATATAAAAACTCTTCAATTTTATACAATATGAACTATTATTTTATCTTTTGTGGTTCTTTCTATTGTTGGTTTAATATTATTCTCTTCCTCTATCAATTAATCTTAAAGGTAATTTCATCTTTATTTTTCTATTTCACTTATTATATCACCTTTTATGTCAAAGTCATATATCCAAATGGAATTAATCTTATATGGTGTAACATGTTGCTCTATACCTGATTTCTGCCAAACTGCTTTCTAATTTTCCCAAGCAGTTTTGTCAAATAATGACTTTTTCTTCTAGTAACTAGGACTGATTGAACACTATGCTGTTATCTTCATTTGCTTTTATATGCTGTGTGTATAATCTATTTCTTTGATTGATTTCTCTATTTTTTAACCAGCATCAGCTCCTTTTAATGATTATGGCATTATAGTATAGTTTGAAATCTGGTACTGATAGATTCCCTTTCTTTCTATTTATTATTCTATTATTACCTTTGAGATTCTTGAACTTTTGTTCCATCAAGAGAATTAATTTTTCAAATTATTTTTTCTAGTTCTTTGAAGTAGTCCTTTGGTCGTGTGATTGTTATGGCACTGAATGGTACTAAAACTTAGTTTAGATAGTATTGTATGTATGTACATTTCCCATGTTATTTTTAATGTTCTTTTAATGATGCATGATAATACAGAAGAATGCATGGTCCCAAATCATATAATATCACTGATTCAGAGTTAGAAGATCTGATCTGGCACAGATGTGACAATGGTCAAGATATTGTGCTAGAGCTGCTAGAAATGAAAAAAAAATTACTCATAAATTCTTCCAATCCAATACTAAGATGTAGAAACAATCAACTTATTCAACTAGGTGATATAGTGGATAGAGCTTTAGATCTGGAGTCAGGATAACCTGACATAAATCTGGTCTTAGATACTTACTACTTACTAAACACTTACTAGACACTGAGCAAGTCATTTGAAAAAGCTCGACCAAAACAACTAAATAAAGCTCTATCTGTCTCAGTTTCCTCATTTGTAAAATAAGTTTAATAATATAATCTACATACCAGGGTTGCTGTGAGGATCAAATGAAATAATATTTATATAACACTTTGTGTACTTTAAAGAGCCATACAAATGCCAACTACAATTATTGTTGTCCTCATCACCAAAGTTTACAAATGCAATGAATAGTAGAACTGGAATTCAAACTTACTATTAATGTAGATCAGCATCTGTTCTACAACGTTAAGCCTTAGACAGTAGTTTAGACTACTGAGGTACTGTGACTTTCTCAATATTTGTCAGAAGCGATCTCCTAGGTCTTCCTGACTCAGAGGTCTTATGTTATGTTGACAAACACTTTTTTTTCACGAAGGATTACAGTTATTGAACTCAAGTAATTGCACTAAAAATTTGCAAGTGATCGGGCTTCTATTTAAAACTTCATAAAGGAGAATCAGAAAATAAAATGGGGCTATAGTGCTTTATGGAATTTTAATCCAATTTAACTGACCTCCCATATCACTCTATGGAGAGGCAGTCTGGTCTTGTGAAAAAGGCTTAAATAATGTTAGAGTATCATAGATTTAAAGCTGCAAGGGATCTTATTGATCATTAAGGGAAACTCCTCTGTTACAGATTAGGAAACTGAGGCACAGAGAAACATAATGGCTTGTTCAGGGTCCTAGAGCTTGTTACAATATGGCTTCATATTTTGTCTTTGCTACTTATGAGATGTTTGACTTTGGACAAGTCACTTATCATTTTTACTTTTTTTTTGGCTGACGCAATTGGAGTTAAATGACTTTCTCAAGGTCACACAGCTAAGAAGTGTTAAGTGTCTGAGGCTAGATTTGAACTCAGGTCCTTCTGACTTCAGGGCTGGTGCTCTATCCATTGCGCCACCCAGCTGCCCCTCACTTATCATTTTTTGGCCTCAGTTTACACATATGTAAAATGAAACAATTGGACTAGATAATTTTTAAAGTTCCATGAACTTTTTTGGTTTTAAGACTATACCATTTTTTTAAGGAATATTGAATATTGTTTCCTTCTGCCTATATTTATGCTTTAAATTAAGACAGTATCAAAATTGGATTGTGAGGGGTTAATGTGACAAGGTTCTGCCCCACAGCATCCCAGAGTTTTGGTTATTGCTGAAATCCAGCAGATGGTGGCACCCTCCTCCACCAAACTGTCTAATCTGATCAATCACTGCTATACTACATTGGTACAAGTGAACTTGTCAATGACAGCAAAAGATTATGTTATAGGCTGTCTATTAATTTTTCAAGCTTTCACTGCCTAGATAGAGCAACAAAAGAGGGATTTGCGATTTCTCCCTGAATTCTGCATTAGCTTATAGTATCCTCAGTCTCAATACATCGCATTAACTAATCATTCTTTTTTATAATTAGTGATAGCAATTTATTTTATTTCTATCACTATCCATTTTTATGTAAAAATTACAATTTGCCTTATGAATGCAAATTCCATTTCATTTAATTTATATTAAAAATCTCTCTCATTATAACCTTTCTATATCTCAGCAAAGATATCTTTCATGGGATAATAAAACTTCTTTATTTTCTGCCTTTCACAGAAGTGGTGTTTCTTTTTTATTTTAATAGAAAGCACTTCAAAATAGAAGAGAAAAATCAACATTTCAAATCTGTTTACTAAATATTCTGATGTTTCTAAGATGGAAATGGAAATAAAAGGGTAAGTAAGAAAAGAAGCCCAAACTTATATTTAATTACTTGTAAGCAGACAGTCTAATTTTTTTCAACATTCCACTCTTTACGATGGTTTAAGGTCCATAGCTATCACAGCTGATATCCTTTGTCTCACACTGTTATATATCCATAATGGCATAAAAGAACTATTAGGTTCTACTTCCTCAATATTATCAGTAGCCTTTTTTAATTTTAATTTTAATTTTTTACTTTTAGAACAGGGATATTCTTGATGCCTTTGTGTATCATGGACCCTTTTGACAGCTTGTGAAGCCTATAGAATACTTCTCAGAATATTTTTTAAGAAAAATATGGAAAGGCTTGGACTTTTACAAAGGAAGATGTTATCCATCTTCAGAGAAATAGAGAACAAACAAGTATAATGTGGCTTTATATATGTGTGTGTGTGTGTGTATGTATATATATATATATATATATATATATATATATATAGGAATGTAAATATCTATGTTTGTGTTTATCTATATATTTGTATTGGTATATGCATGCAAATATGTATGTGCATGTATGTATGTGTGTATATATATATTTATATATATCTATATCTGTATATCTCCAGGTTTAATTGAAGCCTTCTTGCTTCAATTAAAGGGAAAAGGAAAAAAAAGAACAAAATAAAAAGTGCATAGTAAAGAACAAAAGAAAACCTACAGGGAAGTAAAGAAAAGATGGACAGCTCTGAATATAATGTGTAGTATTTGTTATAGAGGCTTTCTTGAAATGGAAATTTATTGCTCTATATTTTGAATCCTTTCATGTTCTGCTGTTCACATGACAATTTTTTAACTTAATTTTTAAATAAATCAATTTTAAAAATGTTTTTAAATAATTGAAGG
The DNA here is from genome assembly GCF_902635505.1 of Sarcophilus harrisii. Taxonomy (NCBI): domain Eukaryota; kingdom Metazoa; phylum Chordata; class Mammalia; order Dasyuromorphia; family Dasyuridae; genus Sarcophilus; species Sarcophilus harrisii. The sequence continues at coordinate 478,843,350 of NC_045426.1, forward strand.
AAATACTAAATTTTAGTTTAAGATTAGTGAAAATAAAATTGTAATTTTTTTTCCCATTCAAGTTCAGAAGATTTCTGAAATCTTCCCATGAACTAGTAGTCTGAAGGTTAAGAATCTCTGTAGTAGAAAATCATAGAGATGGAAGCAATATGGTGCAGCTAAATATTTAATAGCTGGCTCTCCAAAAGAAGACGAAAAAGAAGATAATAAAAAATAAGACAAAGAAGATGAAGACAAAAATGAAGAGGAGCATATATAACACACTTTAAAATTAATCTGCTGCATTAATATTTTCCTATCACTTTCTTAAGTTCAAATTTTTTAAAGTTTAATTTGCAATATTAACATTTTCTCTATCAATTTCTAAAACCTAGAAATCAACAAAAGGTCAACCAATCTCTGATTTATAGTATTTTTTTTTTTACTTCTGAAATGCAGATACTCAAAAAGAAAACTTACTAGTCAGCTTTCCGATCTAGTTTAAATCAGCTCTAGCACATTATTGAATTAGAAAGGACTTTTTAGATTACTTAGCCCAACCTTTAATTTTACAGATGAGGCAGCATGACAAAGCAGATAGATAAAGGCACTGTGCTTGGAGTGAAAGATGACTTAGGTTTAAATTATCATTATTATTTTTGAGAGGCAATTGGATTAAATGATAATTTATAAAGCTAATGTTAAATGTCTGAGGATGGATTTGAACTCAGGTCTTCCTGACTCCAGGATTACTGCTCTGTCCACTGTGCCACCCAGCTGCCCATTAGCTTCAAATTAAAATAAATACAAGCAAGTACAAAATACTAGCTATCTGATTTTGGCAAATCACAATTTCTTTATGCTTCAGTTTCTTCACCGTTAAATTGAAAAGTTCAGAGATTATTGATGCTAAAGGACCTTCTAGTTCTAAATCTGTAATCTTTAAGCCCATAATTATATAGATATTAAATATTAGTACTGGTAATTGAGCAAAGTCCTCTAACTCCAAATACAATGTTTTTTTCTTACTGCAGCAAGATGCCTCTCCCATTAAAATAGAATATAATTACTAAATATTAAATATGGTAAGGTCTTGCCCTATATAAACTGTAGTAGCCTGATGATTAAATCAGTAGGACTATTTTTAGGCCATTTTGTCTTTTCCATAAATTATTAATGTATGAATCATGTAGATTATTATTGAAGTTTTGATTTATTATGTAGTATTAAAAATGATTAAAGATACTAAGAGATATCCTGGGAAGCAGAGAGCCCTTTCTTTAAAGCAAATAATTTTCCTCCAACTTCACCTATATAAACATATATAATATATAAATATTTATATATAAAATTTAAATTTTTTTTTACTTATTAGCTTTGATTATAACGAGGCATATTTGTGCTTATATAAATATTTAGCCAGGTTATACTATATATTTTTACTGCTGAAAAAAGGACTTTTACTTTTCATCTAATCAACTAATGGATGCAGATAATAATGAAATTTTAGAGGGGGCACACAGAAATACAATATAGTTAATGTCTTCACTGTGAATGGAGGTAGAAATCCAATAAGTCAGTTGAATAATGTAAATAACCTCTGGAAGAAGAGGCATACAGTGGCTCAAATTCGTATTCATTACAAGTCAGAGAGTAACGTAGGAATTTCTAAGACTAAGTCATATAGTTGTATGCAACAAAGATCTGTGATCCTACTTTTGGAGATGGATTCAGAGACCTAATCTTAAGACTAATGAACTTTGCTTAGCTTTTAGTGGACAGGAATTAAAACTCATAGCTTTTAGCTATCACTAAATAGCTATTCACTTTTTTAAAAAATCAGATAGAGTATTTCGAGTTACTTGTGACTTGTCCTATCACATTGGATCTGGAATATTTCTGGCAAGTGAGATAAGTTCCAGAAATTGATATTAAGGAGCAATGTGTAGTGATGACAATGAGAACAATGAAATGATGCATTTAGTAAAAGGTAGATAGACTAGATAAGCAAGAAAGGCAGGAAGCAGTCAGAGATAACTCAATGGGTAAATAGTAGAAAAAATCAAGAGGGTAGTTGTGGACCTTATGCTCACATGCAAACCAAACAGAAAGGAGAGGTCAGTGTGGATAAACCAAATGAGAAAACAAAGAAATGACATTATCAGAAGACATATGTACCCTTATTGCATCCTAGACATAAATTGTCCTGCACATGTTCCCTGCATATATATATGTGTGTGTGTCTTAACACATGCCTTAGCAATGCATATTCCTTATGTATCTCCTCATGAGTGTTCTGATTATACATGCTTTAGATATGATTCCCCACATATACCCCTTCTTCCCTGATTGGGCTTATTATATTTATTGGAGAGTTTGTCATTAGGTTTTCTTAATGAGTTATTTCATTAAATGCCTTTGCTTTTATCCAGTTATTAATTAGTAAAAAATGAATGGACTCTATGAGACTACTTTAAATAAATATATTGACTAGGGCTCATGTGTTATATGTTGGAGTAGACAGAATGCCTAAAAAAATATGAACAGAGATCTGCATTATTGTTTAGGAGGCAGCAACAAAAAACATCTCAAAGAAAAAGAGGAGCAAGAAAGCAAAATAACTATCTGAAAAAGCTTTGCAAGTAGCTGAAGAAAAAAGGAAAAGGAAGGGAGAAAGGGAAAGATATGTCCAACTGAATGGAAAATTTCAGGAAATAGCAGGGTGAGATATGAAGGTTTTCTAAAATGAATCATGCAAAGAAATGGAAGAAAAAATAGAATGGGAAAGACAAGAAATCTCTTCAACAAAATTAGTGATCTCAAGGGAAAGTTTCATGCAAAAATTGGGCATGATAAAAGATAAAAATAGTTAAAATTTGACAGAAATAGAAGAGATTAAGAAAAGATGGCAAGAATACACAGAAGAACTATACAAGAATGGTGTCAATGTCCCTGGTAACCATGATGATGTGGTTACTGATGTAGGATCATTTATCTTAAAGAATCAAGTCAAGTGTACTTTAGGAAGCATTTCTAACCATAAGGCTGGTGGATGTGACAGAAAAGCAACTGAGCTATTTAAAATCCTAAAAGATGCTGCTGTTAAAATGGTGTAATCAAAATGGCAGCAAATTGGGAAAACTCAATGTTAGTAGGAAAAGATCAGTTTATCTGTCAGTTGCATTGAATTATATTTTTTTAAAAAATGAATGAATAAATGAAAAAGCATTCCTTATATGCCAGATACTGGCCATAAAGGCACAAAACCCTTAAAAGTCCTTGGCTTCAAAGAATTTACATTCTATAAGAGGGAAGCCAATGTACATGGGGCATTGGTGGCTAGGGAGTAGTGCTTTGGTCATGAAAGTCACAGGGATGCTGAATGGAAGAAAAAAAGTCACTGGGTATTTATTTTCCACCCTGGAATGACAGAATTAAACTGATTCCTGTTCCCAGAGTTCAAGATAAAAAGAACAGAGGTGGTACTCCATGGCATGAAGTTAGATGGAGAGCAGCAGGAAAGTGGGTCTGGATTGGATTAGAAAGGATAAAGTCCAGGATAGGGGCTGAAGTCCAGGAGAAGGGTGGGAAGGCACTCAGATTAAAAAGTGACAAATTATGGCATATCCTGAGGAGGGGAGCCAGTTGAAAAGGCTTAAATTCGTGGCATATGAGGATTAACTGAAAGACATAGGGATACTTAACCTGGAGAAGAGAACACTCAGGTGAATCCTCATATATTTGCTCTTTTGTTGTTGTTAGTCATGTCTGCCTTTTTGTGGTCCCATTTGGGGTTTTCTTGGCAGAGATATTGGAGTGATTTGCTGTTTCTTTCTCAATCTCATTTTACAGATAAGAAAACTGAGGCAAACAGGATTAAGTGACTTGCCCAAGGTCACACAACTATTAAGTATCTGAGGTCAGTATTTGAACTCAGGTCCTTGTTACTCCAGGCCTGGCCCTCTATCCACTGAATTATTCAGCTCTGCTTGACCCCAAAGAGTAGAACCATTGTAAAGAACAATTCGCAGAAGGTACAAAGAGACAAATTCAGCCTTGAGTTAAAGGGATAACCTGTAAGTCTCAAAGTGCTATAAATAAATGCCAATTATTATTCCTTTTCCCATTCAAAGTAGAATAGATTGCTTTTGGAATTAGAAGGTGGAAAATGTAAGAGGATTTATTGGGCATATTGTAGAAGGGAATCTTGTTCAGATAGGAGTGATATTGGAAAACTTTTGAAATTTATTCCATTCTAAAGAAGATATTACAGAGGTAGTATGGTAGATCAAGCTCTGGATTTGGAATCAGGAAGATCTGAGTTCAAATCCAGCCTTAGATATTTACTAGCTGTATGACCTTGAACATATTACTTAAGCCTTAACTTCTGTTTGCCTCAGTTTCTTCAACTGTAAACAGATATGATCTCATTTGATTCTATAATAATCCTAGAGGATGACAATAATAATAATATCACCTACCTCCCAGGATTATTGGAGAATCAAATGAGATCATATCTGCACCTGGCACTTAGTTAATGCTTGTTTCCTTCTTTCTAAATGATGCTATAATTTTGGAGGTAGGAAGCTTAAAAGAAAAGAAGATGAAAGAAGAAGAATAGCAGCAAAGTGTTTTATAGGCTTTGGACACTGTTCATTCTTCTCCACCATTCCTGTTTAAGTCCCTTTGTCTTAAATTGCAGATTGAGAGTGAGAAGGAAATCATGGAATTATGTTTCCCCTGAGTGGATGCCCAACGATTGGAGAATGGCTGAATAAATTGTGGTAAATGAATATTATGGAATATTATTGTTCGGTAAGAAACGACCAGCAGGAAGATTTCAGAAAGGCCTGGAGAGACTTACACGAACTGATGCTGAGTGAAATGAGCAGGGCCAGGAGATCATTATATACGTCACAACAATACTATATGATGATCAGTTCTGACGGATGCGGCCCTCTTCAACAATGAGATGAACCAAATCAGTTCCAATAGAGCAGTAATGAATTGAACTAGCTACACCCAGCAAAAGAACTCTGGGAGATGACTAAAAACCATTACATTGAATAACCAATCCCTCACTCTTTGTCCGCCTGCATTTTTGATTTCCTTCACAGGGTAATTGTACACTATTTCAGAGTCCGATTCTTTTTGTACAGCAAAATAACTATTTGGACATGTATACTTATTTTGTATTTAACTTATACTTTAACATATTTAACATGTATTGGTCAACCTGCCATCTGGGAGGAGAGGTGGGGGGAAGGAGGGGAAAAGTTGAAACAAAAGGTTTTGCAATTGTCAATGCTGAAAAATTACCCATGCCTATAACTTATAAATAAAAAGCTCTAATAATAATAATAATAAAAAGGAATTATGTTTCCTATCCAGCCTGTGGTTTTTTCTGTGCTTCTGAGGAGTCTGGAGCTCTGATTTCTTTGCTATTGATAGTTTTCCTGCTTCTTCAGTTACATCTGGCCTATTGACACTCGACAGCTGCCAGATAGGCAGCCCTCAAATGTCCAGATGTCTGATGAATAGAGGCACACAAAGGTGGGGTCAAGGCACAGTCTGATAAACCAATTGGATTGTCTTCATTTCATACCATTCAGTTGTACCAGCTGGAAACGGCCATTTGTGGCAGCTGATCTGGTAACCTTGGCTGAAACTTCTTGTTCATTTGTACCAGTTTGGTATTTAAGAAACTGACATTCATTCAACTAGTCTGTTCCTACTCGAAAAAAGAACATTTACCAGTATGAAGATCTATTCATCAATCATTCAAATAGCCAACATTTATTAAATGCCTTCTATGTGCCATGCACACTGTATTAGGTCATAGGAATATGAAGAAAAAATCAAAACAATTGCTGCTCTTCTTAAGAAGTTTACATTCTATCAGGAGAAATAACATGCTATATATATATGTATATATCTATATCATCTTATTTTGTGGGGTGGGAAGGTGCTGCCCCATGCAAAGATCCCACCTCATGTGGGAGGTACCATTTTGTCTGAATTTTGAAGGAACCTAGGAATTTCAAGAGGAGGAGGTGAAGAGGGAATGCACTCAAGGAGTTGGAAAACAATTCCTGGAGATGCTTTGTTAGAATGTTGTAAGTCAACCAATCAAAAAGCACCCATTATATGTCTGGCACTTACCAGGCCTTTCTGAAATCATACTGCTGAGGGTTTCTTATAGAAAAACAATATTTCATAACATTCATATACTATAACTTATTCAGTCATTCACCAACTAATGGGCGTCTACTTAGTTTCCAGTTCCTTACCACTACAAAAAGGACAACTACAAATATTTTTGCACATGTGGGTCCTAATACAGAATATTTTTTAAAATATCTTGGGACATCCCACAATTAAAAGCTCACAAATAGTGTTACATTATTCTTTAGGCTCACTCTATCTAATAGAGTTGTCTATTTCTCAGAGTTATGTGAATGTCTTTCTTTAAATGCATGCTTGCAAATAATTACAATAGAATAATTCTTTTTTTTCCTATTTTGCATGTGACATAAAAGGTATTTATTAGGTAATATCCACAGAACCACAGTCTGTAAGGGACATTACTTCTGTTGGGATTATAAATAAGTCTTTCCTTATTTTTGCTTATGATTTAGTCTGGAAATGTTATTTTCATGTAATTCTATTCTTTCTTCTTCATGAGAATAGCATTCTGCTTTAAACAATCTAAAGATAAGTGTGGTTCTTGGGGAGACAAGAATAGATATTTCTTGCATCTTTTTCCTCCACCCTTTTCCAATAAAGACTTTGATTCCTGCCAGGCAGGGGAAACAGGAGGTTGAAGCCGTAACTTGGCCACTCTGTTCTCCTCAGAGAGAGGTGATACTGGCTGAAATTATGTCAATCTGTTCCTTTAATTATTATAAGTCTAGAGGAGGTAATTTTTAGCTTCAAACTTAATGTTTTATCATTATTAATAAGGCTGGGAGACCCTAAGTTCTTCTTTCCCACTTCTTTCCCACTAAGCACCAGTTCTAGAAGGAATATGCATAGCAAAATACAAAGAAATCCACCCATCTAAATTGATAGAAAAACAGAAATCAGAAATTATATGTGTGAAAAATATATTCTAGACATTATAGATTGAAGAAGCCTCCCCTTAGTATTGAGATCTCACCTTTCCTCCTTTCCTTCCTCCTTCCTCCTACCTTCCTTCCTTCCTTCCTTCCTTCCTTCCTTCCTTCCTTCCTTCCTTCCTTCCCTCTTTCTTCTTTTCCTCCTCCTTCCTCTCCCTTTCATCTCTGCCCAGGAACATTGATCTTCACTAATGAGGAGAGTCCTGAGAGGGACTGAGTGGACTTAGAACTCAAGTTCTATCATAAGAATGATAGAATAAATTGCAGAAGAAGCTGGGGCATACTTGAATTCTAATGATGCCATATGAAGTGTTTCTATTTCAGAGGTTTCTTACTTTAAAATCTTGGTTTCTTAGAATTTTAGTACTGGTAGACATCTTACAGATTGTCTGGTCCAACCCCAGAGTTTTATAAATGTAGAAACTAAAATTCAGGAATTTTATTAGATTTATCTGGGTTTATACAACTAGTAATTCAAAGTCAGGATTGCAACACTTTTCCTTAATGTCATATCCAATCTTATTCTATACACCACAGCCTTAGAGATTTTGAGTGAGATTTCCATCATGTAAGATCTCAATTTAAGAGAAGTATAGTTCTGACAGTTTACTGTGACAATCATTCTTCTTCCATTTACTCTGTCATGACTGGGATACCAGGAGTACTCTATCGAATCACAAACAGAATATCCCAACAATGATTTAGTAAATCATTTGGCTAGTAACAAATTATGAAAATAATCAAATATCTAGATTCAGAGATATTGGGTAGAGGAAATTAAGTCCTCACAAGTAAGAAAAAAAGTTAGAAAGAATCTATTCTTCTGGCATATTTTAAAATTTCCTAGATTCATTTATAGCTACTACAACTAAAAATTTTTATCTTTAAAAATAATTTTATCAATATTTTTGCTTTTTTACATCATTTATATTTTTCATTGTATCCCTCATCTCTTCTGCCTCCCAGAGTTATCCATCCCCTCTCTCTCCCAAAGTGTTATCCCATGTAACAGAGCAAAAAAGGAGGGGAAAGTTCAACAAAATATCCACACATTGAAGAGTTAGGCATTATATGCAGAATTCACACTGGAGGAAGAGGGAAGAGTGCCTTCTCATATCTTTTCTTTCCCATCAAGATTGGTCATTATATTTATGAAGATTCTGTTTTTGATATTTTAATAACAAACTTTTAGAAAATGCCTTATATAGGACTCTTTGTTGGCTATAAAGGGTGACAAAATGAAATGCTCTCAAGAAACTTCTAGTCTATTAAACGGACAAAACATATACATTAATACCTATGATGCAGGTAAGAAAAATATTGTAGTCTGGAACCAAAAGGACTTTTTTTTTGAAGGACCCTATTCTTTTTGTAATGGAATGTTTCTGCCTCTCTAACATCCTGAACTGATACCCTGAACTAATTTGGAACTTTTTAGGAAATTCCATCTCTCACGTAACCTGACTGATTGATCTTTTCCCACATATGATGTTAGAGATGGGAGACACTGACACTCTTTATATGATATCTGGGTTTCTGCATTATCTGTGGACTTCCCTGATGGTTGGATAACTCTGATGATGGAATAAGCAATAAGAACTTGGTTAAACATGCACCACATACTGGAAGCAGCCTTATTTTCCCTAGATGAGGAATAGCTTTCAAAAACAAGCAGGTGATAATTCCACTTTGTTCTGTTTTAGTCAAACTGTATCACAAGTACTATATTTAATTTTAACTTTCAGAAGGACACTGATTAATTTGAGAGAGTTCAGAAAAAGGTAATCAGGATCAATTGATTGATTTTTTTTCTTTTGTTGCGGTAATTGGTGTTAAGTGGCTTGCAAAAAAAATTTTCTTTTTTTTTCTTACTTGTTATTGACTTAATTTTCTTTAGCCAATATCTGTGAATCTAGATATTTGATTATTTTCATAACTTATTGCTTGACAAAGGATTTATTAGATCATAGTTGGTATATTCCTTTTGTGATTTCATAGAGTACATCTGGTATCCCAGTCAGAACAGAGTAGATGGAAGAAGAATGATTGCAAATGCACAATGCCAGACCTACAGTTCTCTTAAATTGAGATCTTACATGTTGGTAATTTCACTCAAGATTTCTAACTCAAAGGTGTATATATAGAATAAGAGTGGGGATGAGATTAAGGAAAACAGCTAGTGAATGTTAAGTGTCTGAGGCCGCATTTGAACTCAGATCCTCCTTACTTCAAGACTGAGACTCTATTCACTACACTACCTGGCTGCCTTTTTCCATCATCATCATCATCATCATCATCATCATCATCATCATCATCATCTTCTTCTTCTTCTTCTTCTTCTTCCTTCTTTTCTTCTTCTTCTTCTTCCTTCTTTTCTTCTTCTTCCTTCTTCTCTTTTTCTTCTTCTTTTCTTCTTCTTCTTCTTCCTTCTTTTCTTCTTCTTCCGTCTTTTCTTCTTCTTCTTCTTTTTCCTGTTTTTTCCGCCTCTTTCTCCTCCTTTTTTTTTGAGGATCAATTGATTAATCAACAAGCATTTATTAAGCACCTATTATATACCAGACATTACATGGTAAGGGACTTTATGTCTGTATCATCTGAAATCAATAGAAAGAACTGAGGATGATTATCCTGGAGAAGAAAAAATTCAAGGTGATATGATAGTTACCTTCAAATGTGAAGAACTGTCATGTGAAAATATTGGTTGTTTTATCCTGGGGAAGGAAGAAATAGGAGCAATGGATAAAATTGTGAAGAGGCAAACAAAATTTTCCTAAAGAAATATATCCTAATAATTAGTTATCCCAAAACAGAACGGATTGCCTTCCTTTCTTGGAACTCTTCAAACAGAAGCTAGATGACTGTTTGTCAAGTACATTATAGTTTTGGCTTTAGGTTGGGTTAGATGGCCAATGAGTTCCCATCTAACTTGTAAATTGTGTGATTCAGTACTTCTCTTAGTTTGAATACCAAAATAGCCAAGTCATTCTGACAATATCCCTGCTTGTATTCATCTTTTTAGATTTGGAGGTGACTACACTATCCTAATTAGGAGTGTTGATTTCATTAATTGCTTCCCCAGTATTTTGGGAGAGGAAAGTAGATACTGCTCCATTATACGTTCTTTCTTCTCTCTTTCTCCATTCAATGTTTCCCACCATATGGCATCTCAACTCAAACCACATGACCTTACCTTAAATAGCCCCAAAATTTGGTCTATTGCTCTCAGCATTGAAAGGCTCACTTAATTATTCTGAGAAAGTCCCTTTTATATCAAAGTGAAAGATCATAAAAAGTCAATCAGAAAAATATGAGAGATTGAGGATGGAAGCTATTCATCTTCTTGTAGTTTTCAGTTCATGTAGTTATGGAGAGTATTTTGTGCAGCTGAAATGATAAGCACAGCAGAGTGCAAAGAAAAGTACCAAGAAAATAATTTAAGACATAGTAGAAAAACCAAGGGGAGGACATTTCCCTTACCCTGGATTTATAGTTCCATAAAATATACAATAGAGTGGTTTCATTAACTGGATATCCCAAATGGCTGACCTAAGGAGCTTATAAAGTACAACTTACAGACTAATAATAAACTCAAAGGAACAACCCTCATTAGTGTATTTCATGGCATTCTTTCTAAACTATGAAAGTTTCCTTCAGAAAGCTCTAGGAGTCTAGCACAATCATGGGAAACAGAATGCTTCTTATGGTATTTGGTGCAGTATTAGCTTGAAAATTCACAAACACATTTTAAATATGGTTCTTTGTTCAAATTTTTCCCAAATTTAATTTGCTAAAAAAAATACTATGCAATTACCAGTACAATTTTACCAACTGTTTTTGGAAAAGTCACAAAAGCTAGCAGAATTTCATTGTCTCTAACACATTTTTAGACACTTTATCCCCCACAAAAAATACTCATTGACCCTGACAACAGCACTTATAAAGTTGGTATCTTTCTCCTTCATATTAGAAAGTAATATTCATAGACCAAACTTTATAGCTGGAAGCTACGTAGTCCAACCACTCATTTTATAAACCAAGAAAATGAGTTCCAACGTTGCACAGGCAATAAATAATAAAACTAGGATTTTAATGCAGATCATTTGACTCTGAATCCCTGGATATCTGTATTCAGTGGAGATGAATATGCTTGAAAAAAGACATATTATCCTATCCATATTGTGTAGGAAGACCATCCCTCAAAGTACCACTGAGTCGCATTCTGGTCCTACTTACAATTCTGCTTCTGCCTCAATTTTAAGACAAACTAAAATTGACATAATGGTTGTCAACATACAATACTTTCAAAGATTCATAAAGCTAAAGAGTATTTAGTGATCATTTATTCCAATAGCTTATTGTATAAGAAAACTGAGCACCAGAGAGGTCAAGTAAACATTGTGCAACTAGTTTGCATCAGATCTGGGACCAATTTTTAGATTTTTTCATTCCTAGTTTCATGTTCTTTCAACTACTGATATTGCTGCAATTGGGATAATCAACATTTAATTCAAACCAGTGATTACATTGCTTTAGAAAAGTACTTTTGCTGTACAAATGCCTGGCACATAGTAGGCACATAATAAATACTTATTAACTGACTTTACAAAACAATTATTTGTTTTTATAAAATTTGGCCAAAGCACAGATCTACAACTTTAAATAATTTCTACCCCTGATAATAAATGGGCAAGTCACAAATTCAAGCCTCATTTTCCTCATCTCTAAAATGGTAACATTAATAGGTTGCTGTTTGACTCAATGAGATGCTATATACAAAAATGGTTTATAAATATCAGCTATTATTATAACCTCCCTTACATATATGTTGGGCATAAAATACTTTGTAAGCTATAAATAGATCAATAATAATTCTGTTATTTACATTAATGCTGATTAACACCTATCAGGAAATTTTATTCATTTAAAGGCAATCTTAGCCTAGAAAGTATTACAAAAAGATGTCTGAATAGACTAAATTGAAGTCATTTAGTTCAATTAAACATTTATTAATCACCTAAATATGTGCAAGACGTTATTGTTCAGTTAAACTCAAAGACTCCAGAAGGAATGAATATTTTTCCAAAAAACTGCTGGGAAAACTAGAGAACGAGCTGACAAGACTTTAGGTTTAGGTCAATATATAATACTGTATATCAAGATAAATTCCAAGTATTTATTAGTCCTGCACATTCAAAAGGCTATAAAAAGAAATTAGAGGAGAAAGGATAAAGTCACAATTTGAATCTATGGATAGGGGAAGAGTTCATAATCAAACCAGAAATAGAGAGGCTCATATAAGATGTAATGTACAGTTTTGATTATGTAAAATTGAAAATGTTTATACAAATAAATCTAATGGAGTTAAAATTAGAAGGAAAATAGATAATAGAAAAAAACCTTTGCAGCAAATTTCTTCAACTAAGGTCTCATATCTAAGATATTAGAGGGGCTGAAAGAAAACAGCAACAAAAGTACATGGCTGATGAAGCTGTGAATTGGTGCACCTATTCTGGAAAACAATTTGGAACTATGCCCCCAAAGTTACATACCACCCAACATTATTTATTATTATTATTATATTCCAAAACAATCAAAGAAGAAAAGGACTTATACATAGAAAAATGTTTACACTTGTGGGAGACAAAAAAATCTCTTGTTACGGGATGGATAAACAATTGTGGTATATAAATGCAATGGAATATTATGCCATAAAAATGACAAAATGGACAGCTTCAGAAGAAACCACAAATTGACATAGATCGAAGTGAGCAGAACTATAGACCAATTTATACAATAACAAAACTAAAGAGAGAACTTTGAAACACTTTAGAGCTCTGATAAATGTTTTCTTTTTTCTTTTGTTATAGTTTTTATTTTTCAAAACATGCATGGAAATTATTCAACATTAGCTCTTGGAAAACCTTGTGTTCTAATTTCCTCCCCTTCCCTCAGCCCCTCCCCTAGATGGCAAGTAGTCCAATATATGTTAAACATGGTAGAAATATGTGTTAAATCCAAAATTTGCTTACATATTTATACAATTATTTTGCTGCACAAGAAAAATCAAATCAAATCAAATCAGAAAAAAATGACAAGCAAAATAAAATGCAAGCAAACAACAACAAAAAGAATGAAAATACTCTGTTGTGAACCAATCTCATTTCCCACAGTCCTGATTAATATGTTTTCAAAATAATGAAGATAAACCACACTATTCACCTCTTTCAAGAGACGTGATGAACTTGAAATGCAGAAAAAGCTATATATTTTCATACATGGCCAATATGGAAATTTGTTTGATGAATTCTGCATCTGGGTAGTGAGAGCTTTCTTTTTCAGTGTTCTATTTTATTTGCTCATTGAAGAAGTTGGGTAGTAGTCTAGATACAGCTCAATAAGATAAAAATAAAATAATAAAGAAAGTTAAGGATACTTGAGTTCACATCTTTGTGATATATGCACTTTGTTGTTCAGTCTTTTACAATCATGCAAAATTCTCGATGATCCCTCTGAGACTTTCTTGGCAGTAGTTTGCTATTCCCTTTTCCAGTTCATTTTACAGATGAGGAAACTAAGACAAATAGGGTTAAATGACTCACCAAGGTTCACACAGCTAGTAAATGTATGAAGCCAGATTTGAACTCAGGAAGACGATCTTCCTGGCTTCAGGCCCAGTGCTCTGTGCACAGTGCCACCAACTAGCTGCCCTATGCCCCAATATACACTAGTGTTTTATATATATATATATAAAGAATACATTTTATATATATAAAGAATAATTCAAGTGATAAAGCCCTTGCATTGACTTTAGACAGGGCATCCTAGAGAAGAATGTTTGTATAATGAAAAATTCTAAAAGAGACTAGCTGGTCAATCATGTTTAGAGAATGCCTTGAAGTTCAACTTTGAATAATGACATAATGAATGTTTTTGCTTCCATATATTTAGATTTCAAGGTAAGTCTCATGCTAGGGTCTTTTGTTCTTAGAGTAGGGAAGTCACTTGCTTCTAATTGGCTCTAAACTCATTAAATAACCTTTATGGAAGTATGCCTTAAAAATAAGACTAAACCATTTATTTAATTCCTTCTTTTTACATTAAAAAAGACAAATAGATGCAACTGATGTTGTGTGGGAAGGGGGAGAGATCCCCTCTGCTCGGAGAGACACAGGTCCAAATTCAAAAGAATTCCCAAACCCAAAGTCTGAGACAAAAAGGACATAGAAGTTCTCTTAGTGTACAAATCTCTTAAGGAGGAGATTTGCAAAGAATGAGTTAACAGAAACCTATTTTAGGAGCAGATCTTGGTGGGCAATTTGAGCTGATTATCAGACTAGGATCTCCCAAATGAATGAAAATCATTTTGAAGGCTTTTTCAGAATTTAGAGTTTCCTGAGCAGATCCGGCTACCCAAAAGATCAATGGGGGGTGTTTTGCCCGAGATTTCCAACTGAATGATGCTGCTTATCTTAGGAAAAGGTTTGTCTAGAAAATATGTCTTCAGACCCCAAATTTCCCTTCATTTATAGATCAAAGGGTACACATTTTTTACAGATTAAAGGGAACACAATTTCAGAGTTCACCCGCAACACAACTACGTAAAGGAAATGCAACAACATTCTAACACTATCTAGACATTCAAAATAATGGCCAAAGGTAATGAATAGTAGAATGGATCCCAGCGTTAAATACAAAAAAAAATCATCTGGTGCTAGAAGTTTTTCATGTTTTTAATTTTCCACAATCCATTACTACATGTACTTTTGTACTTCTTTCTTTCTTTCCTTCTTCCTTCTTCTTTCTTCTTTTCTTCTCCTTTTTCTTCCTCCTCCTCCTCTTTCTCCTCCTCCCCCTCCTCCTCCTCCTCCTCCCCCTTCCCTCTTCTGCCTCTTCTTTTTCTTTCTTCTTTTTTTGGTAGCAAAAGCTTAAAAAAATTATCATTAGGAGTGAACAATTTTTATTTTGGGGGAGAATTTTCTTAATAGTATTTATCTTTCCATTGCCTGCATAGATAGTTCTCAACTTTCACCTTTGCAAAACCTTGTGTTCCAAAATTTTCTCTCTTTCTCCCCCTCTCCCTCCATCCCTAAGATATCAAGCAATCCCATATAAATTAGATATGTGTAATTCTTCTAAACTTATTTCCATTTTGATCATGCTACACAAGAAAAATCAGATCAAAAGAGAAAAAACATGAGAAAGAAAAAAAAAACAAGCAAACAAAAAACAACATCAATAAAAAAGCTGAAAATATTATGCTTTGAGCCACACAAATGTACTTTTTTTATATTCATCCTGGTCTTTTTTGCTTTCCAATGACTGTAGAACATCAGAATGAATAAGCTTTTGATCTGCATTGTCAATCAGCAATCATCATATAGGATTCTTTCAACCTTTTCTTAATAGCATAGTTTTCATTGTTTTTAGATTTCTTCCCATATTCAATCTGTTGCCAAGGCTTGTTGATTTGCAGCATCTCCCTATTATATTCCCTTCTCATTTCTGACACTGTAGGGCTGCAGTTTTCATTACCTCACACCTGAATTATCACAGTAGCCCAAGGTTGGGTCTGTTTGCTTCAAGCCTCTTTCGACTCCAGACTATTCTCTATTCAGCTGTCAGAGTTTTTCCTAAAGTGGAGGTCTAACCATGACCCCTCCCCCAGCCTCCCACAAACTCCAAAGGTTCTTTGAAGATCAAATATAACACTGCTGTTTGGTGTTTAAAGTTTTTCATAAACTGCCCTCTTCCCCTACTGTTTTCTTATACCTTACAAGGAACCCTCTTTGAACAAGACGTTCATCTCCTGAGTCTGAACATTTTAACTAATCTGCTACGCCTGAAATGTTCTAACTCTTGATGAACACATTATGACTTTCTTCACACCCCAGCCAAAATTCCATCTTCTATAGGAAGACTTTCCAATTTCAGAATATTTCCCCTATTGGTTAGTGCCAGTTAATCTCCAAACATTTTATTTGTATATAGTTATTTGTATATCATCTCATTAGACTAGGAGCTTCTTGAGAGCAGACACTTTTCTTGAATTTCCAATACTTAGCACAGTTCCTGGAACTTTGTAGGTACTTAATAAATTTTATTGATCAACTTTCATTAAATTTTTCACATTTTGATTTTGATTTTGATTTTTAAAAATTTTTTATTTATGGTGACTATTTGAATTTCAATCTCTCATATTTAAGGATCAGCTTCAGTTCTTTCAGCAATTTGGTTAAGAAAAGTAAAAGTCAATGCCTAAGGAAAGGAGACCATGTCTGAAGTACATCTTTCATATAAATCCAATGTGGACATATCTTACTTTATCTGGATAAAGAAATTGAAATCACAGGGTTTCTGAACAGGTATGTTTGATTACTCAATGGGCATAATAAGATTAGGAAGCTCAGTCAAGAATGTATAGGTTCTCCATGACATTTTTGATTGTTAATGATCATAGTAAAGATTTATGAGCTGGTTAATCCTGAGGATACAATAAGTGGGCATATACAGCCTTTAATTTCACTTTTTCAGTTTGCAAATAGTTTTATCACCTTATAAAATCATTCTGATATGAAAATGAAAATTTAAATCATATGAGAAATTCTTTTTTTAGACACTTTAACTCCTTAGAGTCAATTATAGTCTACAATCTGAGACTTTTGAGGATCCTAAACTACAAACTCGGTCTAGATTATAAATATATACATTTGAACGTAAGTCTTTCTGACTTCTGGTTAATAAAGTATCTATGCTTTTAAAAACATGTCAGATCAACCATGATAGTAGAATTTGTATTACTATTGTTATAGCAAAAATATGGCACATTTGCTGCAGGCTACCTGACAAGCCTTATGGAAGATTTCATATAACTATAAGGGCACAGAAAAGATTCATTGTTTTTTCAAATTGAAGAAAGAGCCATTCATGAACATCATTTGAGTAAATGATGAAGTCTGGCTGTTCATATCTTTCAATCAATTTTTTTTCCTTTTTTTAAACAAAGATAATTTATTAATGATTTCTAAAAATTGACCTAGTTTAGCCTAGTTTCATTCCTTGGCCTTCTGACCCATCTCTCTATATTTATATATGTTAATATTGGATCTTTTAGGGAAAGATGATCCATAGCTTCTTCTTGCTCCTTTTAGTCTCATTTATGTAGTCTTGATATACTCCCTCTAATATAGAAAGACAAATCTGTAGCTAGGAATACCTGAGTTAAAGTTCTCTCTGTTGCCCATACTGGATGCTGGAGATCTGGGACAAGACATTACCTATTCAGTGAACCAGACACCTCTGTATGAGTCTGAGGTATGAAGTATTATATTGGCATTGATAGAAGGAATATCTTTATTAAGAGTTTCCTATAACAAAGAAATCATAGGTCTGATTTTTTAAAAATCCCTCAAAATTATTGAGAAAAATATCCTTCAAAAATATTTCATTCCATTACCTCTATCTATATGCCCCTGTCCACTTACTACCTTAACATTTTAGAATCTACTCTTCAACCCAATCTTTTGCTAGTATCCAACCAATCTGGCATATCTACTGGTTTATAGCTCTTCCTTGCCTCTACAATTTAATCGATATCTTTTATTGTCTTCTTTTCTTTTCTCCTTCTATTATTTTCTCTTCCCATAAGTATGGACATGGGAACTTCAAGAGAATGAAAAAATACAATAATTATAAAGGTAGTTAAACATAACTTATGAGCAATTTACCAAAGTTGTTATTAAACTGTGAGAAACTATGTGAAGCAATAACTAGGTAGAGTTTTCTGAATAGTTGTTGTCTTTACTCTTTTCATTTGAATATTGTACCAGTTGAGGAGATTGAGTCTGAACCTTTGGTACACCCAGGGCTCTTCACTGGCACAAAATAAGGACTTGTCCTAATTTTGAGCATATATGATTTGTTCTCAGGATGTTCTGGACTATTTTATCATCCTTATGAAAGTCTAGAAAGTAATCAACAAAATTTTGTTTTTCTCCTTGACAATTTGAGGGTGGGTATGGCACTGGTACTAAGGATGAGGATGGGGAGAGGAGTTCAGAGAGTCATAACAGCATCTCTTGGGGGAACAGGGGATATTTTCTTCTGCACTGAGACAAGTGGATCTTCCTCCTTTGACTTCCTGGCTTGATGTAGTTGTTACCCTTTGCCCCTCCCTAGGAGAATTCCTCTTTCCTCATATGGTCACAGTGAAAGGATTATAGGAGAAAAATCTAAAAGGATAAAATAGATTATAAATCTATAAATATTCCCTCCCATAAGACACACAGACATGCCAGAGGGGATGACCATTACAATCTGTGATGAGAAGTATTCCAACAACAAGGTGAATACTGCCAAGATGATTAAAGAGAACATGGATAAAGTTTTGTCTCCTGGAAGTGGTGATGTGTGAAGGCTTTAGCTTTGCATGGGGTAAAGAAATGCCTGTATTTATACTTCAGGTGTATCCTGGCCATATCTGGAAGTGCTCCAGACATCATCTTCTATCCTCCCTTCATGCTGGGTCTTTTCCTGATTCCATCAGGAAGGATAGGAAGCCATAAGTCGAATCTGACTTTTGAAGGAACATGATGTCTTTTTTATATATGTAGCAATTTCCTAAATTTATTCAGTATATTTTCCCCCAGTTTTCCTACCATATCACTCAAAAGCTAGGATATCAGTAGAAGATGATAATAAAATGATTAGGATAAAGGATAGGAGATAAAGTGGGACTTCAGCCTTGAAAAGACCCATCAGATTTTACTACAGAGCAAGTTTGAAAGGGGAAGAGGGAGGGACAAGAAGGACAAATGATGTTATTGAGCTTATCTTTTTACAACCTTTTAAGGGGCTTTTTAACCTTCTTGTTCCCAAAAAATCTCTCCACAATGGTGGTCTTCATTATCACCCCTTCCTGCCAGATAGTGGAATGTAGATTTTTTTGGTCTTTAGCGAATATATTAAATTGGGTGAAAGAAACTTTCCTTTGGTAAAACAACTAATTATTCCCCTTTCTTGTCCTCTAGTAAAGTAAGGAAATAGCAGGGCCATTGCCTCATTCATTACTAGTTCTGACAATTTATTTTCTCATTGCATTTTATGTATATTGACAACTTAATTTTCTACTTTCACTTTGGGATGTAGACTCCTTGATCAAGGGGTGCTCCCTTGATCCGCTAGGTCAATGTATCCTTGTTGCATTTCCAAACCAATGTGGGAATGAGAGAGATTGATGTTTGGAACTATTCCAACCCATGTGTCTCGAGTTTATCAAGTTTGGGAGGTATCAATGCCTAGATTGCTCTCCACCAAAAGACTTGCTTCAGCAGTGATTCCTCTTCACCCCAGAATGCCAATTATTTAGTGATTAGAGACCTTATATATTTATGCTACTTATTTCTATGTCTTGGGTTTTGTATGTGATTTTTATATGTGTATTAGAGAAGAAATGTAGTAGAGAAACCTAACCTAGCATTTTACACAGCAGTTTTGTTTACATGAGACTTTTGTAATTAAAATTACTAGAAACAGAAAATA